>NC_057794.1:507503949-507803949 GCF_018294505.1 Triticum aestivum
AGGCGGCGGGGCGAGGGAGCGGGCCGCGGGGGCCGGCTTCGGGCTCCCGGGCCACGCGGTGGGAGGCGGCGGCGGCGTGGACACGTGGCAACCCAGGAGTGGCTGTGGGCGGCGGAGCGGGCGCGTCCGGTCCGTCCGGACGTGTCCGGCGGCGGCGGAGGAGATATTTTTAGGGTTAGGGACGAGGTGGATCTGGTATTTGGAATGGGGGGTGTATAAATAGGCATAGAGGGAGCTAGGAGAGTCCAAATGAGGTGCGGTTTTTGGCCACGCGATTGTGATCGAACGCTCTAGATGATGAAGCAGAGTTAGGTGGGTTTTGGGCCAAATTGGAGGGGTGTTGGGCTGCAACACACACAAGGCCTTTTCGGTCCCTCGGTTAACCGTTGGAGTATCAAACGAAGTCCAAATGATACAAAACTTGACAGGCGGTCTACCGGTAGTAAACTAAGGCCGCTTGGCAAGTCTCGGTCTAATCCGGAAATGTTTAATGCCCACACACGAAAGAAAGCTAGAAATGACCACCGGAGGAGAACGAAGCGCCGGAATGCAAAACAGACAACGGGGAAAATGCTCGAATGCATGAGACGAACACGTATGCAGATGCAATGCACATGATGACATGATATGAGATGCGTGACAACGATAACAACACACGGAGACAAAGACCTGAACCCGAGAAAAAAATAACTTAACGCCAGAAACGGCAAGAGTTGGAGTACAAATTGGGAAAGTTACATCCGGGGTGTTACAGGGTATTCATTTTTTGTGCGTAATAAGGAGGCACTTCCAGTGGGTCCTAGCTGACAGCACGGGGAACGTTTTTTTCGTGAAATACGGTGGCCCGTCGGGTGGGTCCCAGCAGTCAGGGGCAAACATTTTTTTCGCGATATACTGGTGGGCGTTCGGTGGGTCCCTGTTGTGAGGTGGAGGAATAATTAGTTTCCGCGTAATAAGGAGGCACTTCCTTGCGGCTGCCGTGGACCCAGCTGTCAGCCTCTCCACGTACAGTATTCTTCCGATGGAATTCGGTCATTGACCACATTGACCACGCCGCACCGACAGCACCACGATGGTGGACGACAGCGAGGCATTGGAAGGGGACGCTGCGAAGCCGGGGAAGACGCGGCTGTGGATGCCCACGCGGAGAGGAGTACGAGGGTTCACTGGTTCGGGTGCGCTGCCATCGCCGCAGAATAATAGGGGTGTGGGTGAGTGGAGTGGAGGGATGGCCTGGCCAGCGGTGGGAGTAGTATGGGGGCGGTGAGGCCTCCGCGGCAGCACAGCCGGCCACGGGAGGCAGGAGCAGGCGGCACGACCGGCGCTGCTTTGGGCGGCTGGAGCAAGAAGACCAGAGGTTGAAGAAGCACTACGACCGTTGGATGGACATCGTACGTTCAGTCGAGCTAGAATCATGCATATTGATTAAGTTGACAAAGCCCTTCGTCCCCGTCAACTTAGTAGGCCCACTATACCGGGTCCCAGCTAGCAGGGGGAGTATTCATTTTTTGTGCATAATAAGGAGGCACTTCCTTGCGTGCGAAGATATAGCTGGTGGGTCCGAGCTGTCAGCGGCGGTAACGTTTTTTTCGCGAAATACAGAGGCCGTTTCGATGGGTCCCAGATGTCAGGTAGAGGAAATCATTATTTTGCGCGTAATAAGGAGGTATTTCCTTGCGTGCGGCCGTGGACCCAGCTGTCAGCTTCTCCACGTACGGTCCACTTCAGATGCATGTCGGTCGTTGACCACGCTGACCACGCCATACCGAGAGCACCAGGGCGGTGGACGACGACGAGGCCTAGAAAGGGAACAACATGGAGGCAGGGAAGACTCGGCCGTTGTTTTTGTTTCCCACGCGGAGGGGAGTATGACTATACAAGGGTTTACTGGTTCGTCTGCCGTCGCCAGAGAATAACAGCAGGTGTGGGTGAGTAGAGGGATGACTAGGCCAGCGATGGGAGTACGGTGGGGCGGTGAGGCCTGCGCGGCAGCACAGTCGGCCGCGGGGATGAGGGAGTAGGTAGTCCCGCCGGCGCTTGTTTGAGCTGCTGGAGCAGGAAGAGCAGAGATTGAAGAAGAACGACGGCCTTGGATGGACATCCAACAGTATACAGACCATCTATGGAAAGCCTCATATCTGTGGAAAACAACATACAACCCATTTGCCATTATTTCAAATAATTTACAGCCCATTTGCTAATTCTTACGGGTTTTTTGGAGCCCATATTCTTTATGTTAGCATTACAGCCCATATTGTGGCCACGGTTAAAAAACTATACGAAATTTTGCATATGTCGGTGCGGTCTGAACTATTTTTAATCCCGAAGTTTTGAGTCACATTCAGACTGATTTTAAAAATAAATCTATACCAATATAAAATCCAATAAATTGTCCACGAATAAAAATCAATGCAATTTAAAATCTCGAAATGAAAAAAAGATATTTGAAAATAATTGCCGGTTTGATGTGTTTTAAAAATGTACAACCCATTTCTCATTACTGATAGGCCATTTTCTCGGCCAGCCGAATGAAGCTCTCCTCGTCTTGAAAGATTTGCAGCCCAACAGGCCTAATAAAGCGACTTACTTGACGAATCACAAAAGAACTGGGCTAGCCATTTTCAGAAGAAAAAAAACTACTAGGCTGGTCTATGGTAAACATAAAAGAAAAGGATGTCTAGACAGGCCAGAGTGTCCCGCACAACCCAGTTGACACCCTGCTTCCGTCTCAAAAACAAATTAGATAAATGCCACTCCAATTATGGCGATTCATAAAAATGCCACTGCAATTTCCAAACTTTGAAAAATGCCACTGGAATTTTTGCAAACTTTGAAAAACACCACTGCAGTTTGCGAAGTTTGAAAAATGCCACTCCAGACTTCGAAAAATGCCACTAGAAATGGCATGAAATGGCATTTTTCAAAGTTTGGAAATTGCAGTGGCATTTCTCGGATACACCAGATTTGGAGTGGCGTTTATCAAATTAACCCAAAACAAAAATAACTGGGCGAGCTGCTGGGTCCCTGGTGTCAGCCGCTCATTGTGCAACTCTCTCGTTTATTGACTACGTTGATAATGGCATGGGACCCAGATGTCAGAAATCCACTGGGAGGAGCCATTTTTTATTGGCTTGAAATAAGGAGGCACTTGATTGCGTACTGCCATGACCTTGGCGGGTCCCTGCTGTCATCCTCTCCACGTACAATACCAGTTAGTCGTGCTTCAAAACTGATCGGCACGCCATTAAAAAAATAAAGGTATGTAGGATCTAGAAGTAGATGTGTCTAGAGGGGGGGTGATTAGACACTTAGTGCTAAAGTTGCAATTTTTAAGCTTTTTCGGTTTAAGTGGAGTTTAGGCACAATTTCAACACACAGAGTACATATCAAGCAAGCATGCAAAGAGTATATGAGCAGAGGAATGTAAAGCATGCAACTTGCAAGAATGTAAAGGGAAAGGTTTGAAGAGATCAAACGGAATTGGAGACACGGATGTTTTTCCCGTGGTTCGGATAGGTGGTGCTATCCTACATCCACGTTGATGGAGACTTCAACCCACGAAGGGTAACGGTTGCCCGAGTCCACACAGGGCTCCACCCAAGGGCAACGGTTGCGCGAGTCCACACAGGGCTCCACCCACGAAGGGTCCACGAAGAAGCAACCACCCACAAAGGGTCCACGAAGAAGCAACCTTGTCTATCCCACCATGGCCATTGCCCACACAGGACTTGCCTCACTAGCGGTAGATCTTCACGAAGTAGGCGATCTCCCTGCCCTTACAAACTCCTTGGTTCAACTCCACAATCTTGTCGGAGGCTCCCAAGTGACACCTAGCCAATCTAGGAGACACCACTCTCCAAGAAGTAACAAATGGTGTGTAGGTAATGAACTCCTTGCTCTTGTGCTTCAAATGATAGTCTCCCCAACACTCAACTCTCTCTCATAGGATTTGGATTTGGTGGAAAGAAGATTTGAGTGGAAAGCAACTTGGGAAGGCTAGAGATCAAGATTCATATGGTAGGAATGGAATGTCTTGGTCTCAACACATGAGTAGGTGGTTCTCTCTCAGAACATATGAGTTGGAATGGTGTGTGTGTTCTGATGGCTCTCTCACTGAATGAGAAGGAGGTGGAGGGGTATATATAGCCTCCACACAAAATCCAACCGTTACACAGTTTTCCAATCTCGGTGGGACCGAATCAATAAACTCGGTCGGACCGAAAATGTAAACCTAGTGACCGTTAGTGATTTCGGTGGGACCGACTGGATCAACTCGGTGGGACCGATGTGCTAGGGTTAGGGCTAATCCAAAACTCGGTTTGACCGATTACTCAAACTCGGTGGGACCGATTTGGGTAATAAGTGAAACTGAGATTTGGCGAAGCAAACTCGGTGGAACCGATTGCATATCTCAGTGGCACCGAGAATATTGCAATGGGTAACAGAGAGTTTGCAAGCCGATCTCGGTGAGACCGAGATCCCATCGGTGAGACCGAACTGATTAGGGTTTGGCAGTGGCTTATGACAAGTGAAACTCGGTGGCGCCGGATAGGAAGAATCGGTAGGACCGAGTTTGTCTTAGGGTTTAGGTCATATGTGGAAGTGGGAAAGTAGCTGAGGATTTTGGAGCATATCATTAAGCACATGAAGCAAGAGGCTCATTAAGCAACACCTCATCCCTCCTTGATAGTATTGGCTTTTCCTATGGACTCAATGTGATCTTGGATCACTAAAATGTAAAAGTGAAGAGTCTTGAGCTTGAAGCTTTAGCCAATCCCTTGTCCTTAGCATCTTGAAGGAGTTCCCACAACCTTTAGTCCATGCCACTCCATTGTTGAACTTATCTGAAACATGCTAGATAGAAGTGTTAGTCCAACAAGAGATATGTTGTCATCAATTATCAAAACCACCTAGGGAGCACTTGTGCTTTCAAGGTAGATAACTAATGCGGCACCTCGGGCCAACGCGGCCAGATCACATTTTGCACGAGAAATTACACACCATGTTTCATTGACATGTGGTCCCGTTCCAACATATCAGTGAGACGACAGCGAGTAGTAGGAGTATTTCCGAACGGACGTGTAGGCCGGGGGCCCTCTTCGTGAACCATGGCAAATTCGCAACCGTCCACCGACTCTTCGCCTTTCCCTCTCGATTTGGAACTACTGTCGCACGCTCTTCCTCTCCCTCCTCCATTTTCCTTCTGCCCTTCACCCTTTCTTCTGCCATTGTTCGATCGTCCTCTCCATGGAGGGAACAAGCCGGAAACGACCCCGTTATTCTTGCCCCGATCTAAAAGATGACATGGTGGAGGAACTCATTGATCGGTGCGACGTCATCCCCTCGGCTAGCATGGTAGGTTCGTTCAAGCCCATTCTCGACTCATCTAATAACATAATTACAAAGAACCCAAGAGTCAAGGAGCGGTTTGATCTCCCCTATCTTCTTCGTCGTGACCATGATGACTGGTGCCGGCACGACGGAGGCCTCTCCCTGTGCCAGTTGATGCTGCTTGATAATGATACATATGATGTTAAGATGCCATCGCTTGAGGGCAAGGCTTGGGCGGGCGCAAATGGAGATTGGGTTGTTTACATTGGGTCCAACTGCGAGTGGGAACTTGTGAATGTGTACACTCGTCACCGGGTTCCACTTCCAAAAATCTCAGCACACTGCCCAGAGGTTGAGCACACCGGTAATGTACGCACGTTCAAATACGATCATGGTGACTGTCTTCTACGGAAGATAGCAATTTGTTGAGTTCCCAACCGCTCTTGGAATTACAAAAACTATCAAGTTGTTGCTATCTTCGACAAGCTTGTTGCCGTCCTTCGTGGTTCGACTCGATGGATATTGCACAAAAATCAGTTTCTATACACGGATGAGTATCGTGATGCAATTCAATACGAGGGCCTTGTGTTTGCTGCCACCACTCGCGGCACTGTTTTTGCATGGCATCCTAGTAGTTTCGGTACGTTTGTCTTCCACCGTAATTATAATTGTTTCATCCACATGCATGCGGGTTAGCAAGTTTCCCTTTACTAATTAACCTTCTTCTTGTGTTTCCAAGGTCCTGTGAACATCCCACCACCTATACTTGAAAATTCTTATAACCAAGGGGGAGATGACGATGGTGATGATCACGAGCATGAGGACGAGTAGCGCCCATATACTCTGTGGCGCCTGGCAACTAATTCTGATGGATCACCTCTTCTTGTGTGTATACAGCCCACTGATGATGTTACTGCTAAGGAAGCAGGTGTCTCCCATGGTCGCACTCTCCGGACCTATTCCAACACCCGTTGCATGGTATTCGGGATGGATACTAGTGTGCTAGCGCCAACTCCTTCTCCCTGGCACAGTATTGATAGTCTTGGAGAAAACTCGCTCTTCCTTGGACAAAACTATCCGATGATGGTGAAAGGCGATCAAACTGCTGTTGACACATTTATTTGAAGCAACTGTGTCTATACCTTGGACATTTGGGTGGTTCCCTACCCTGGCACTGATATAGTAGGCCGCTTCAGCCTGGATGATCGGTCCTGCGTTGGTCTCCAGATCGACAACGGATGGCCCGTCCCAGAGAATCACTTGTGGTTCAAAGCAAGCGTTTCCAACGCCACAGAATGGTTGAGTTGAAGTTCATTTCATGTCTTGTTATTTGTTGTGTGGTGAAAACTTTAGTATTTATAATGTATCCTCGTTGTCGATGTGGGTTGATGACCTGTTGTATGTAATAAAATGATATGCCTGTGATAAACTTACTAAATTTATGAATGGCTTTCGAGTCGCTTCTCTGAGTGAGTGGTGCGACGAGGCAAAAAAATATTTTACGAATACATAATTGTACGTGCATTGCAACAGGTTATCGGATGAGGCCAATCAACAATAGTAGTACACTATTTGTACTAGCTTCACATGCTTCGCGCGTCGGGCGGGTGTTTTTACTGTAGCCATATGTTAATGTGTTCGCTGTATGTAACCAGCACCTCGAATCCTCGATACTAGTACTATATAGTAGGAGTAAGTAGTAGGAGTAGTAGGGTGGCATGGGCCAGAACAAGCATTCACGTCCAGGAGTACGACACACGCCACCACCACAACATCCATCTGACACCATATTATTTCTTGGAGTCCGTGCTAGAGCAATCTCTTCAACCTCGTCGTTTCTCTAACTTCAGCCATCGCGTGGCGGGCAAGGTGGGGGTTTGCCGATAGTCGGTTTCCTTAACTGCGGTCCCACTTGTAAGGCCAACTCCAATGCACGACCCCAAACAGACCTCCGTTTTGCACGAACTCCAACGATAAATTTGACTAGAAAAGCAAGACCAAAGAAAACAAGAACCACAAGAATACATTTTACTACTCCTATAAGTTGGATTAGTGCCTTCTCGATGCATTCATTGCTGATCTGCGGAGGCTCGATCTTGCGTGCTTCTTTCTTCTTTGAGTGTAAAGAAGTAGACGTTGCTTCCTCGCCTCTAGTCTCATGTCTAGCCTCTATTCTAGTAGGAGTATCAACAAGTGCACTAATCTCATCCGAGAGCAGAACCGAAGATTTGGTCGGGTTCTTCCTCCTTTTGCCGACACGTGGGACATCCAGCATCCAGGTCGTGTCATGAAAGAAAATAGAGTGGTAGTTGAAGCCACGAGATGTGCATCTTGGGTTAAACTGTAAATAGAATCTTACTACTCTTGAGTAACTCCAAAAGCGGCCACCGAAGATCTTTATTGGATTTGTTTTTCATCACCAGCACGTCGAGGTGAAAGATGTGCATGTTCAATGGGTCCTCTAGCATTTTCACTGACATGTGGGGCCGCATGTGAGAAAACAGACGATGGGCTCCGCGCGTCCGCTGGCTGGCTGAGAAGAGAGATAGAGGAGGGATGAGCTCAGACTGCAGGAAATTTGTTCTACGTACCTCGATATAGGCTCGATATAGTGGGGTGGCATGGGCCATAACTAGCATTCACGTCTAGCAGTACGACAAACGCCACCCACACGAGTCCCATCCGACACCAATTTTCTTGGAGTCCGTGCTACAACCATCTCTTCTCCCTCCTGTTTTCTCAGCCATCACGCGGTGGGAAGGGTGGGGGTTTGCCGATAGTCGGTTTGCTCAACTGTGGTCCCACTTGTAAGTGAAAATGCAACACCGCACGCATTCCCGCTTGAGCGGCGTGCCGGACCAACCGTGTGGGGGTGCGACGCGAACACGGCATGCTTTTCCTTTTGAACTCGTCGGTTGTAAAATTTGGTTTTGCTCCATGGCGCGACCGATAGATAGAAAATAACGATTTTTCCTAGAGTAATGAGAAGTTTGGTTCTGGCGCCGTTCATGCATGGAGTACATACGAAAATTATGAAGTTGATGCGAAAGGTAAGATAATTACTGTAGTATCATATACTACTACATGGATTTGACGGAAAGATAAAAATACATATGGATCCATCAACGTTCAACGACGTCCTCACGCCCTAGTGCGCCGGGTCACCAACCGACGTGTGAGGAGCAGCGGCGTTGGCGGCGAGCTCAACGTGCTTCTGAACAGTGCCGTCCAAGGTTGCCCTGTGCTCCAAGAAGGCCAGCGTCCTATCGTCCTCCTCTTGCATGTAGTAGTCCTTGCGGACGATTTGCGCGTAGACATGGGTGATTATGTCGATGGTGTCTTGCTGCGCCAGGCGCTGCGCATCGAACGCGACCTCGAGGTGGACATTCTCCGGCGCGACGGCGGGCAGTCGCAGGGCCACCAGTGCGTCGAAGAGGTTGTTACCATAGTGGCCATTGAGGGTGGCAGGCATCGCAGATCCTGGGCGCGTCGGCTGGAGGCTTATGTCAAAGTCATTCACAAGCTTCTTGACGACGGTGAACTTGTCAAGGAAACCGACGAGGACCTCGTCGAACAAGGAGACGAAGCTGTCGTCCAAGCGGCCCCTCGCCCTGGCGGCCTCAAGCAATACTACCTGGAGACGTTCCTTGGTGCCGAGCCGCAGGTCGGCGTCATGGACCATCTGGCACAGCCGGCTGATGCTCGCGCTCATCGCCTCCATGGGTCTAGCGTAGCTTCTAGTCAACTGATCTTGCGATTCGAGTGATCACTCAGCCCTTGGTTAGCGTGCGTAGGTGCGTAGGATTTCGTACTACTCCTCGGCCCTCTACTGCACCTGCCTTTGGCTGTATGATAGGTGGGCCAGCCACCCCCTGGGGCCACGTGTCATTCACCCAAAGGCAGTTGCGTAAGTCAATGAAGCTGCGTCCCCCTCCGTGCCGGTGCAGTATAGTCATCTCACCGGACCTCTAGTTGGGGACAAACGAGAGAAGTTTGATGTTTACTGGTTTATTGGTCCCCTTTGCATTTTGCGCCAAGTTTTGACCTTTGATTTAACTAATAAAATGTTAATGCATGTAAACAAAAATGTTGCGTAAGTCACCTTACGAAAACCAAATAATCCCAAAATATTTAGGCACGGTGCATTAACTCCCTCCTTGTTTCTTATTTCGTGACATATCAACCAATGAGAGATGTGGGCCGTGCATGCTTTCAATGACTTGAGACTACCAAACATGACATGCAATGTTTAGTTCATTGCATGTAATCCTATTAGTACTCTAGTTAGGAGTAGCAAAAAACATTAAGTTCTCTCGCCGATAGGAATAAAACACCATATATTTATTTACAGAGGGAGTAGTACATTTTTGGTGACATGCATTACTAGATATTGCTAGTCAAATAATAAAATCCAGATGGACATGGTAGTACTCCTAAATCCAGATGGTGGTGCTACTAGTACTAGTAGTAGTACTACCAATGTAGTAGTAGGAGTACTAGCACTGTACTACCCGTTGGTCAAATTATTACGTGCTGCTCCTCACAGTGAAGTGACAAGACCCTGCGCTGGAGATGACACCTGAGTATAGGCGCCATGTTCGGCATACCATAGTCAGCCTCACTGTCTGCAGTCACTATCATCATGGCTGTAGAGCTAGCCTGCTTACAACTAGCCCTGTTCGACATAATTTCCCGTGCGTAGATGCCCGTGCATTGCACGAAACACCAAGATTGGGGGTGGACGGCTCCTGCAGCGGCAATCGCGCCAGATTTTCCACGGCCTTCTACTCCTAGATGTGGTGGGGAGGAGATGAGGCTGATTGTGAGATACAAGGAGTTGTTTGTAAATAGGGAACAAGTGCGGGCATCTTTTTGCAAAAATGGAGAAGCTTGGTTTGTATGCGTCGGATCTAGATCCGACGGCTATTGGTGAAAGATGGGAGGCACAACATCATCACCAACTCAGGACCTATTTGATTCGTAGGATTTTGAAAATGCAGGAATAGGACACGGAAATATTACAAGTTTCAAACTGATATTACAAATGTTAGGAGTAATGCTGCACCTACGAAGAGGGAATTACTAGGAAGTTTACGTAAGAACTTTCGTTACTTTAGGTGGATGCAGCATTTTTTTACAAACTAAAATCCACCGCCCTCACTAATGGGCAAATAAGTTTTCGAGTCTCTGGCCACTTGATGTTTCAAAAACAAATTCAGCTTCTGCGGAGAAATGAGCTCCACCGTGTACCCGCGCGGGTGTGGCTGGGCACGAAGCGTGAGTACGTGCACAGTGCACCTATTCTCTTCTTGTATACGTACACCACCTACGTGGGGTTGTGTGAGAGAGATACAAACCTAGAGGGATATAGTGTGTGGGTTCTTGAGAGTTTTTTTTGTGGGGGGGGGGGGTCAATCAAAATATTTAACATATGCAATGTCTGTGAAATAGAGTCCTGGATATAACATATATATAGAGGGGGCGATCCACAAGAAGAGAGTGGAGGTATCATTGGCTTGAGGTGTCCATAGAACCGAAGAGAGGGATGATGTGTGTGTGTGTGTGCGCGCGCGATCGATAAAGAGTGCCATCGAATTTGTGTGTGCCAACGTCAAAGATATAGAGTGGCTGGCCTACTGGAACGTGAGATGGGACATGTGCAGTTTGTCTATGTGGCATGGATACCTACCTGCAGTGCTCGACTATCGGTGTGTGGTGGGGGAAGAGGGAGGCCCAATTAACTATAGAGGTACAATGGCTGGTATATGTGTGGAGGAGGAGAGAGGCCTACCTCATGTAATAAGGAGATCGATCTGCGTCATGTATTAAGGGAGATCAATCGGCATCCATGCATATGTGCAGGAGATGAATAAGGTTGGGAGAGAGACAGAGCTAGAGTATTGGAGGGGGTGGTAGTGGAGTTGCTTCTAACAAATGGTGGAATAGGCTTCCTAGATGAACGGAGGGCACGCCCGCAATATCAATATGAGAGGAGATGGCTGCTTGTTGTCTGTGCACGTGCGTGTGAGAGACAGGTTAGGAGGCATGCACGAATGATGAGGGGGGACGATGTGGCTGTGGTAAGCAGACGTAACTACATAGGAAGATCAATCGCCCTTTGTAAGAGAAAGGAGAGACATAACTTGTGAGGTACGTTGATCGATGGGGGGGTAGTTAAAGTCGATCTAGGTATATGTTGGGATATCGATCGGTATACATGCATGTGTGTGTTAGAAGCAAATCAGGCACGAGGAGAAGGATAGAGACAGAGGGATGCATGTAGGAGGTGGTACAAGAGGCATACTATATCGAGGGGGAGGAGTGTGCGAGTACGAGAACGATGAAAAGAGTGGTGGGAGTGAGGCATGGATGGTGACAAGAGAAGAGGGGAAGCTTGTGTTTGTGCTAGGCACACCTGGCTAGAGAGGCATATCGATCGATGTGTGCCATAAAAAAGGAGCTGGGGGGCCTACACACACCATGGGTGAACGACCTAAAGTGAAAAGACGAATTTGCGCGATGGAGCTAGAGAATTCTAAGGGAGGGTGAGAGGGATGCGGGCGCGTGCATGCACAAGAGAAAGTTAGCGCTAGCTACAAAGATAAGAGGGTTGTGTGGGTGTAAAAGACGAATAGAGATCATATATACTTCATTATAAAAAGCTAATTCGGATATTTGAAGAATTTATCATAGTGTTTCAAACCGACGGATGTGTGAATATATATAACAGTGATACACATGGTGTGGTTATGAACATGGTATACTACATTTAATATATTTTATCTCTACTCTTATAAAAAAACGGAGTTGTTGATGATGGTGTGCCTGCCATCCTGCATTATAGGTTGTCTGATTTATATCTGGTGGATAGCAAGGAAACTATGATGGTTGAAGTTGGCAACAATCATGATTGTAGATTCTTATTGAAATAGAGAAACGAATTCAAATTTACTTCGAATTGCAGCGGTAGTATAGACATTTGGAATGCACTAAAATGTTGGTATGAGTAGGTTACATGCATTATACAACAAGCGAAAAAATTTAATCGGACATAACATGGATTCATACTCCCTCCTTCCATCTATATAGGGCGTAATGAGATTTTTAAGACCGCCTTTGACTATTGACAATATTAATAGTACATGACATGCACAATGTGAAAATTATATCATTGAAAGAACCTTTCACAGACGAATTTAACGGTGTGCTTTGTGTAAGTTGCATGTCATATATCATTGATCTAATAGTTGGTCAAAGTTAGCATCGAAAAACGCATTAGGCCTGAGGGAGTCCTGGATTAGGGGGTCTCCGGATAGCCGGACTATCTCCATTGGCCGGACTATGAGACTATGAAGATACAAGATTGAAGACTTCGTCTCGTGTCCGGATGGGACTCTACTTGGCGTGGAAGGCAAGCAAGGCAAAACGTATTTGGATATCTCCTCCTTTGTAACCGACCTTGTGTAACCCGAACCCTCTCCAGTGTCTATATAAACCGAAGGGTTTTAGTCCGTAGGACAACAATCACAACATACAATCATACCATAGGCTAGCTTCTAGGGTTTAGCCTCTCCGATCTCGTGGTAGATCTACTCTTGTACTACCCATATCATCAATATTAATCAAGCAGGACGTATAGTTTTACCTCCATCAAGAGGGCCCGAACCTGGGTAAAACTTCGTGTCCCCTGCCTCCTGTTACCATCCGGCCTAGACGCACAGTTCGGGACCCCCTACCCGAGATCCGCCGGTTTTGACACCTACATTGGTGCTTTCATTGAGAGTTCCGCTGTGCAGTCGCCACCAGGAAGGATGTCTCATCCTGTCTTCAAAGACGGCACTATCGCTGAGGGAGCTTTGGCTATCGGCCAAACTCTCCGACTAGGTGGTTTTCTTATGACCGCCCGTTCGGCCGCTGCACCGACGATGACTTCTCGGGTCATCGAAAGCAATCTTCACGTCAACTCGGAACTCGCCGAGTAGTTAGATCCAATGGAGCTCTCTTCCCTGAACAAGCTCTTGGATCGCATCGCCACCGTGGGAGTCGTTACAGACTACGATCAGATTGGGCCTAAACTCGATCTGAGAGAGATCAACTCTCCCTAGGTCACCCATCACGTTGAAGTGGTGGAAGAACAATGCGGCAACCCTTCATCTATCTTAAGGACTGGCTATGTCCGGATTCCCGATCCTTCCAAGCCGGATACCCGTGGAGGGGAGGACGTCACTCAAGGCCTGAACCTAGAATCAGGCAGCGAGCTAGATTCATCGGAAAACATCCAAGACTCCAAATCTTCGAGTTCGGAAACTCCTTGGCCCCTGAGTCTCAGATTGGGTAAGGATTCGGATTCAATTCCACACACCCACCCAAACATACGCGATCTATCCCAAATTAGGCAAGAGCCCGAAGAAACAGTACACCATTACTGGGCCAGATTCCTCCTGATCATGAACTGGATAAAGGACTGCCGCGAGGAAGACGCAATTTCATTCTTCTGCAATAATTGCACGGACAAGGGAATCCTCAACGCCATAAGTCGTCACGAAATTACATGCTTTGCCGACTTGGTGTCCATAGTACGAAAGTACTGTACGATGGAAAGCGCCTGGAAAACCGAAATAAAATTTTGGGATAATCCGGCCCTGAATACAAACCCAGTCGGAAATAAAAGGGTGCATTATCACAATTCACCTGGGTTAACTACCAAAAAGTAAAAGCCCTCTACGGGGAAGGAACCGTACTGGAGGGATGGCTCAACGGACCCTGCAAAATTCATGGTACATTGGATGCAATACCAACGCACAGCCTTAGAGCATGTTGGATACTCCGACAGGTGGCCAAAAGTGGTGAGGATCTACTCCTCCCAAAAACCATAGAGCACCATCCCGTGGACAACAATGCGGTGTTAACGGTCTTTGAGACCTTCCCGTCAAATAACAGACACAAGCAAACACTCCGCAGCATAGCCGAAATCTGCCACGTAGCAGAAATAAATCCTTGGAGTGACACGGCTATTACTTTCACCGCCAGTGATGAACCCAAATTCCGAACAGCCCGAGCACCAGCCGCACTGGTCCTCAGTCCAATCGTGGACGGCTTTCGACTCACCAAGGTACTCATGGACGGCGACAGCGGATTAAACCTCATCTATGAGGAAACTCTTCAAAAGATGGAAATAGTCTGGAGCCGCATTGAGCAAAGCAGCACAACCTTTAGAGGAATTATCCCCAGTCAGGAAGCACGCTATGCTGGAAAAATCACACTAGACGTGGTATTCGGCACGCTGGATAATTACAGGTCCGAAGAAATTACATTCCAAGTGGCCCCGTTCAGTAGCGGATACCACGCTCTATTAGGGCGGGGGCGTTTACAATCTTCCAAGCCATACCCCATTACGGGTACATGAAGCTCAAAATGCCTGGGCCCAACGGAATCATCACTCTTGTTAGTGATCTTGACATAGCACTCCGCGCCAAAAATAAGACAGCTGCACTGGCCCTTGAGGCACTATCCGAGGCCCTAGCGGCCAAAGAACTAACTGCGCTGCGCTCCACGGTGAACAGGGTCAACGTGATACTCGATAAAAGATCCTTCCACCTCTTTTAAACCGGCATACGAAATAGTCAAATTCCAAGTCCATCCAACGGACCCTACAAAAACAACTTCCATCGGGGCACAATTAAACCCTGATGTCGACACTGCACTGCGAGAGTTCCTACGCGAGAACTGGGACATTTTGGCCTGGCACCCTTCAGACATGCCAGGAATGCCACGCAGGCTGGCTGAACACAGCCTAAATATCCTAAAAAGGATTCAAGCCAGTCAAGCAGGCTCTTCAATGTTTCTCCGAGCCTAAAAGACAAGCCATGGGAGAGGAACTAGCCAAGCTATTGGAGGCCGGATTCATCGGAGACATAAAACATCCGGACTGGCTAGCAAACCTGGTGATGGTACCAAAGAAGGACAAATCCTGGCGCTTGTGTGTCGATTTTAAGGACCTTAACAAGGCCTGCCCAAAGGATCCCTTCCCCCTCCCCTGCATCGATCAAATCATCGATGCTATCGCACGACACGATTCACTGTGTTTCCTCGACGCATACTCCGGCTACCATCAAATCAAAATGGCAGAGCCAGACCAAGCCGCAACGACATTCATCACACCATACGACCCATTCTGCTTCAACACAATGCCCTTCGGGCTAAAAAACGCTGGCGCAACATATCAGCGCATGATTCATACATGTCTGGCAAACCAGATCGGCAAAACAGTGGAGACATACGTGGATGACGTGGTCGTTAAAACCAAGCATGTCAAAACTCTAGTAGAAGACTTGAGGGTCACATTCGACAACCTCCGAACATATGACATCAAGCTCAATCCGGAAAAATGCGTTTTCGGCGTACCAGCCGGAAAGCTCCTGGGATTCATCGTCTCCAGTAGAGGCATCGAAGCTAATACAGCCAAAATCTGAGCATTGTCACAGTTGGCAACCCCTTCAGACCTCAAACAAATACAAAAATTGACTGGATGCGTGGCGGCTCTAAGCCGCTTTATCTCCCACTTGGGAGAAAAGACATTACCCCTTTATCGCCTCCTCCGGCGCACCGAACACTTCGAGTGGACGGACGCCGCCACGGTCGGACTCAACGAAATAAAAGCCATATTGGCAACAAACCCAGTCCTGGCCGCGCCAAACATTGGTGAACCAATGCTATTATACATTGCGGCAACTCATCAAGTAGTAAGCGCAGTGCTCGTTGTCGAGCGAGAAGTGGACGGACACAAATTCCCCCTTCAAAAGCCGGTTTACTATGTGTCCACTATCCTTACTCCATGCAAATCACGGTACCCGCATTATCAAAAGATAGCGTACACAGTATTTATGGCATCCCGGAAGCTGCGACACTACTTTCAAGAGTCTTCGATAATGGTAGCCTCGGAAATACCACTTAACGATATTATAAACAACTGCGACGCGACGGGCCGGATTGCCAAATGGGCCATTGATCTCCTCCCGTTCGACATAACTTACAAGCCATGGTGAGCTATTAAGTCGCAAGTTTTGGCTGACTTCGTCGCTGAATGGATGGAAGCTGAGCTCCCTAAAGAGCACGACACATATTCAAACTGGATCATGCACTTCGACGGCTCCAAAATGTTGTCCGGTCTGGGGGCTGGTGTCGTTTTGACGTCCCCAACAGGAGATACCGTTCATACGTATTACAGATAATGTATACGGACTCCAACAACGCATCCGAATATGAGGCCCTTCTACATGGTCTTCGGATGGCAGTATCCATGGGCATTCAACGCCTAGAGGTGCGCGGCGATTCGAACCTCGCGATATCCCAAATAAATGAAGACTTCGACGCCAAGGATCCGAAGATGGCAGCTTATCGCAATGCCGTCCTAAAAATGTCAGCTCAGTTCGAGGGGCTCGAATTTCACCATGTGGCTCGGGAAAACAATGAGGCGGCGGTACCTCCCAACATATTTCTGGAACGGCTCTTCACGCCATATGTAGCATGGGAAGGGGACACCGGTAACAACAGTCCGGACCCGACCAAAATACCCGAAACCGAACTCTCTGACACAATCGGAGGCTCCGCCACCGAAATAACACAATCAGCCCACGAAATAATGGCCATTGTTGCCCCGTGGACAGAACCATTCCTGGCCTACTTAACTAGACAGGAACTTCCAGAGGACCAAAATGAGGCACGCTGCATAGTGCGGCGATCCAAGGCCTACAGGGTCCACGAGGGAGAATTGTACAAAAAAAGCGCTACCGGAGTCCTTCAACGGTGCATCTCCGACGAGGAAGGGCGGAACCTTTTGGCAGAAATTCATGCCGGACTCGGGGGTTATCATGCCGCAGCCCGGGCTCTTGTAAGCAAGGCCTTCCGTACAGGATTCTATTGGCCAACGGCCCGGGCGGACGCACAGGACTTGGTCCAATGTTGCGCCGGTTGCCAGCTCTTTGCAAATCAAAGCCACATGCCACCCACCGCCCTCCGAACAATCCCCATTACATGGCCCTTCACGGTCTGGGGGCTTGACATGGTTGGACCCCTTAAAGGGGGAACCCACAAGAAAAAATACTTATTGGTCATGTTGGATAAATTCACCAAATGGATAGAGGCCAAACCGGTTAAAACAGCCGAATCCGGGCCGGTGATAGATTTCATATTCGGGGTTGTACACCGATACAGCGTCCCCCACAGCATCATCACTGATAACGACACAAACTTCATGGCCGACGAGGTAAAACTCTGGTGCAGCAAAATGGGCATCAAGCTCGATTATGCTTCAGTCTATCACCCACAAACCAACGGTCAAGTCGAACGAGAAAATGGTCTTATAATGAGCGGCATTAAACCCAGATTAGTGTGCTCCTTAACAGAGTCTGACACGCATTGGGTAGAGGAGCTCGACTCTATACTCTAGGGGCTGCGGACCACGCCGAATCATAGTACCGGATACACACCGTTTTTTATGGTGTGGGGCGCAGAGGCAGTCTTGCCCTGTGACATAATTCATGACTTACCTCGAGTGCGCATGTACGAAGAAAGAGAAGCCGAGCTCGATCGGCAGGACAGTCTGGACACCTTAGAGGAAGAGCGCGACGTAGCCAAAGCCCGTTCCGCATTTCACTAGCAATAGGCTCACAGATACCATAGTAGAGAAGTACGGGCCAAAACTTATAACGTTGGCGAACTAGTTCTCCGGCTGTCAGATAAGAAAAAGAACAAGCTAGAGCCCAAATGGGAAGGTCCCTTCATCATCGACCAAGTTCTGACCGGCGGAGCATACCGACTGTGGGATGCATCGACTAGTCGACTCGAGTCGAACCCATGGAACGCAGCCAGGCTCCGAAGATTCTACGCCTAGCACCGGACTTTATGTTAGTCCCCTCACTTTGTCCATTTTCTGCATATGCGTCATCTGTCTTGTTTCCCTTTCTTTCTTTTATTTCTCTAGGCCTCCAAGGGTCACCTTGTGCCTCACTTGTACATTATAGATATGCTAGCCGCACTCTGTACACCTGGGGGCTTCTTTTACAGAAGCTTAGATTATTCACCTGGGCATCACGCCCAACACATGCGTTATACTTCCGCATGTACCTTCTTTCACCATTATATGCATCGATATGACTTAAGTTTTGGCCAAGCTGGGTTGCCTGGCTCTTGTATTTATGCCCTACGTTCCCATTAATTCGGCTAGGGCATAAGGGGAGCACTTCTGCGATTGTTACTGCCGGGTCAGCTAGACGTGTACCTCAGACTGGGTGAAGCCGAAAGCTAGCGTTCTTAAGAGAATATTCGGTCGGTGAACAAAAGATGACTTTTATTTATTATCCATATCTGCCCCCAGATGTTTTTTCTGTGCTTCTTGTCGCAGTCCGGACTTGCACTTTAGGGCATGCCTACCCAGGGAAAGGAACTCTTAACGGAACTATTCTCTCTGGAAGATGTTTCTTACTACCCATGTAATATAACATAACTAGTTGGGCACTTGTCTGATAAAGGACTAATGACCCCTACGCCTGGTCTCCACGCATGTCCCAGTTCTTACATAACCGAAAGGGTATTCGGATACACTCTGGACTGTCGGGTCCCGAGGTTGAAGCGAAAAGGTCCGCCACGATAAACGATCTACAATCCGGCTAGAAGGCATCATACATGTCACTTTAAAATTACATAGTCAATTTGACTGATTGAATTCCTCTTTAATGCCATCCAATAGGCTGTCTAGTCTACAATCTTGTTGGGAATACTTTGCGGCCAATTCTACTTGGCAGTACACTAAACTCACAGGGATCTCCTTGCCATCAGGCCCCATAGGTCCGACTTCGGCCATGTGGTTCAGGTCAGCCTTCGTGTACCGTGTCTTCACCATTGCCCAGGCTTCCCTGGCACCCTGACGGCAGGCCGATATCTTCCATAATCGGAAGCGCGGCCGTACTCCCTTCAGCCTTTCTGCAAGCTCTCCAAGGCCTTCGGGTATGGAGACGTACGGCCACAAGGCCTGGGCGATGCCTTGCATCACCTGTCGAACTCGTTCGTGCAACTACGAGAGCTCGGGAAGAAGATCACCCGTCGAACCAGGCATCTCTTCGGCAGGACGACCTGTAAGCATACCTACAAACATAACTCTGTCAGCCAGCTTCCTCGCCAAACTCTTTTTTCAAAGTTTGTTCAAGCACTTACTAAATATGCTGCGTCGAAGCCGCTGATTCTCCTTAACAGAGTCCGACAGTTGGGCACGAACATCTTTTAGTTCCATGCCCAGCTTGGTGTTGGCATCTTGGAGATCATTCTTCTCCTGCCTCACCCTCGTCAGCACGCTCTCACCGGCCTTCAGCTGGCGTATGAGCTGTTGCTTATCCGGATTTACTCTAGCGTCATCTGCAATTTTATCGTCAGATCTGCATATATGCCGCACTCTAATACGATACTTATCATTCGAAGGATATGTTACCAGAGGGGGTCTTTTTGGGCTCCCCCGCTGCGGCTAGTGCGGCCTGCAGTTGGGCTTTGCACTCTTCCAGCTCCTGGGACAGTTGAGTATTCTTTTCTGTAAGAACCTGCATAACAAATGATCCTTAAATCAGTTATCCTAACTGTTTCAAGTCTCAGGGGCTATTGATATATATAATCATCAAATTTTCTCACCCGTATGTCTTTTACATACTGCTCCGTGGCTCTGGCTAGACCATTTTGAGCGGCAGGGAGGTGCGCGTCTCCCGAGTTGAAGGCATTCAATGCCTCTTGGGAGAAACAAGCGTCACGAAGAACAGTCCGGCGACATCTGTGGTTCATGGCACTTTCCACCTCAGAATGGGTGGCAGACAGTTTATCCGCATCCTCTATCGGAGGAGCACCCGGCGCACGCCTTGTATTCGTTCCTGCCTCTGAATCCGGCCTTGGAACCTGGCTTGTGGAGGCGCGATTGGTAGCCTCTCCGGGTATAGTCCGGCGAGCTCTCTTTTTCCTGAAAAGAAGGCATGGGCGTTAATATGCCTCCACAAATAATGTCTTGCAATAAAGACGGTGCACCGTACCGCTGCGCCGGTGCCTCAATCCGGACTGCAGATCTTTTCAGCCTGCGTGGCCTTGCGGCCCCTTGTTGGCTAGTTGCCACAGGCTCGACCTTCTGCCCCAAGGACCTCCCCTACAAAACACGGCTGTTATACGACAATCAAAAAGCGCAATGATGGATCCCTTTTTACGTGCTGGGACTTCGGTCTTAGTCACCTGTGAGGCTGGAACAAGCCCAGGGTAATCGGCCGTAATGGCCACCAAGACGTTGTCATTACTCCATTGGTAAAATACCCCGTCGATCAGCTCCACAGATATGTCCGGATCCTCCTGGGAGGCCGGGTCAAGGGACCGTCCGGGGTCCTCGGGTTGCAGAGGAGGGCTGTTTATCTCCTTTACTGCCTGGCGCAGCTCCTGCGATAAAATCACTAGAATGAATACCCAACTACGGGAATACGAAATGGATGGGCAATAAAAAGTCTCCACTTACCCAGCCCGGAGGATTGTACATAGAAAATCCGCGCTGCGGGTTGACACGAAGGAATTCCTCCTCTTCTCCCTTGTACAAAGTGGATAAGATCTTTATTAGATTGGCAGCTGATCCCGGCCCTTTGCGGCCGTGGTGGGTGGCGTCATCCTCCTCGTTGAAATCCCACATGGGGTGGCCTCTATACTGAAGTGGCTTCACCCCCCGCATGATGCATGTGGCCATGACCTCGATCATGGTCAATCCGGATCGAGCTAAAAAACTTATCTGGCTCATCAGGTAAAGAATGTCCCTGTCATCTTCCTCCAGGGAGCTCCGTGGATGCTAGCTCCGGCGCTTCTTCAAAGGGGCGTTGTCGAACTCCGGAAGGCCGATCCAAATAGGGTCCGGGAGGGGGACATCTTCTATATAGAACCATTCTGAAGGCCAGTCTTCGGACGTCTTCTTCGGGGTCTTGGACAGGTAGCGGTCGCGGCAATACGCCACACTTCGGCTCCGCCCACTTGATATCTTGATCCCTTCTTAGAACAGGGAATAAGGCAGAACAACTTCTTCCACAGAGCGAAATGAGCCTACAGCCCAAAAACAACTCACAAAGGGCTATGAATCCCGCGATATGCAGCCGGGAGGCAGGCGTAAGGTTGTGCAACTGGAGGCTGTAGAACTCCAGAAGCCCCCGGAGAAATGGATGAATTGGGAATCCGAGCCCTCTTACCAAATAAGGGACAAGGCATACCCGCTCCCCTTTGGAAGGATTGGGACGGCTCTCCACTTGCTCTCCGCCATTGTAGGTGGCAAGCCCGGCTCAAACCGGGACCATGTACGCTAGGAGGAGAAATCCCTTGGACTGAAGCATGACCGATTTGCTGTGCGGGATGGAACATCTCTCCCAATCTCCCGGTTTGGAGCTAGGGGTGCGAGAGGAGGAGCTGCATCGACCGGCCATGATGGAATGGATCTCTGTCGGGTGCGCTCCGATGAAGGCTCGCCAAGGGGGGATGGTGTGATTTGGATCTGAATCCTCGTCTTTTTAAATAGGCGGCTCATTCACACAGCTAGGGGGGTAAATATGAAAACACCCTGGCTCTTCACATTCGCTCGACACGTGGAAAGTGGACATTATTGGGCGTGGAAGCCGAGGAGTACAAACATTCACAAGAAACCAGACATTATTTCGATAGGTACACAGAATTTGGAGAGGAACCTGCCTTGCAATGCCGAAGACAATACTGCGCGCCGGACTCGTCATCATTGAAGCCTGGTTCAGGGGCTACTGAGGGAGTCCTGGATTAGGGGGTCTCCGGACAGCCGGACTATCTCCATTGGCCGAACTGTTAGACTATGAAGATACAAGATTGAAGACTTCGTCTCGTGTCCGGATGGGACTCTACTTGGCGTGGAAGGCAAGCTAGGCATTGCATATATGGATATCTCCTCCTTTGTAACCGACCTTGTGTCAGCCTAACCCTCTCCGGTGTCTATATAAACCGAAGGGTTTTAGTCCGTAGGACAGCAAACACAACATACAATCATACCATAGGCTAGCTTCTAGGGTTTAGCCTCTCCGATCTCGTGGTAGATCTACTCTTGTACTACCTGTCACGACAGATGTCCTCATGAAAGGACTTAGTCGTGGAGCCATCACTACCGGTTAGCTTGAAGGGGTTAAACCGGACAAGGGTACACGAGAGTTTTATACTAGTTCGGCCCCTTCGATGAAGGTAAAAGCCTACGTCTAGTTGTGATTGGTATTGCTGGGGTTTCGAAGGCCAGGGAGCGAATCCGCTTTGTCTGGCTTCGAGTTGTTGTTCTCTATCCCTGAACCGCCGCCGGGTCACCCCTTTATATACTCAGGAGGACCCCGGCTGGTCTACAGAGTCCCGAGGCTGGCTCATACAAGTGTCCGCCTCGGTCTCTTCTTTCTTATCTTACAATGCAGGTTTATACAATCATGGCGGTTTACTATCATGGGACCTAAATCGCCTGTGGGCTCTGGGCCTCTAAGCTTCATCCGTAAATCACCATCTTCTGGGTTTCCTTAGGCTTCAGTATAACTGAAGGTGTACCGGCCCCTCCTGGGCGGTTTACCCTCAGTGGTTATATCCTCAACATTAGGCCCCAGATTGATTTGAGCATGTTCATGTCAGTCTTCAATCCTTGAATTTCTGGCAATTCTCGTAAACCGCCATATTGTCTTCTCCCTGTGAACTTTGGTGAATCGCCATGACGTCCTCTTCTGTTACTGTAGTAAGTCATTGTGACGTCATCTCTGTATAATTTTTTTTATAAAGATTCCCTTCTCTTTAATTAATTCCCGAAGATCGAGGCGACAACTGCATCCTCTTTTGCCGCTTTCGACTCCTCGATTTTCGCGCATGCTATTTTACCCCACTTCCTTATAAATAAGACCGGGGCGCCTTCCATTTCCCCCCTTTCCAAACCGCATCTTCTTCCTCCTTGCGACTCGAAGACCTCAAGTATCGCCGCCGCGGCCGTCGTTGATCTTCCAGTCCGCACCAACCAGGCCGCTGCATCACCCTGTTCATACCAGATCTCTGAAGATACTCCGCCGCTGCATGTCCCTGGTACATACTCCTTCCCGTTATTTGTTGAATATGTATTAGGGTTTCAAAGCTTCTTCGGTGTTCGTCAGTGTTCATCGGTCCTTCCTCTGCTTTTTTCCTTTAGCATCGTACTGAATCTAGATAAACCTGGTAATTTCCCCTTGCGGCCGGATCTATAGCTTTAATCTGCCGTACTACATCATCTTACTGTTCCTGTGTAAATCCTTATCTGAATCTTCTCTGTTCTGTTTAGCACTATTGTACAGCTCAGAAAATTTTGTCTCTTGAACAACGGTAGATCCAAAATTATATGACCATCTTATGAAACTTGTTTCCACAACACTTAACACATTTTCAGTTTGGGGTTCTGCCTCCAAAGGGAGGTTTATCCTTTAGTGTTGATAATCCATCGTATGTCATTAGCCCTCTCTTAAACTGCCATCTAGACTTTGAACGGCCATGCACGGTTTACTTCATACGTATACCTTGAATTGCCGGTTTAATATTTGACAAACACATACGAACCGCCAATCATAAACCGTCCATTTTCCTTTTACAGACTTTGTAAGATGACGAAACAATTTGCTGCTTGCAACTGGGTTCCGTCTCGGATCATAGAAACGCAAATCAATGAATATGTCACCACTGGCGCTTTAGCTTCAAAAAATATCCTCCATTGGCAAGTTCCTGGCCCTGAGTGCCCCCCTGAACCTCAAGATGGAGAAGTGATTGTATTCTTGCAACATTTAGCTCGAGGTTTCAGTCCTCCCGGATCAAAGTTTTTCCGGGACGTTCTTGCCAGGCTCCAACTTCATCCTCAAGATATTGGACCAAATTCTGTGTCCAATATATGCAATTTCCAAGTATTCTGCGAGGTTTATCTGCAAGAAGAACCAACTGTTGACCTCTTTCTAGATCTCTTTCACTTAAACCGCCGGACGGAATTTTCTGATGGACCCAATACTGAACTTGGCGGTGTGTCGATACAAAAGAGGAAAGAAGTTGACTTTCCTCACGCCAAACTTCATAGCCATCCAAAAGACTAGAACCAAACCTGTTTCTACTGTCAGAATATTGTCCCTGCTGAAGAGAATCCCTTACCGGGCTACCGTACGCACCGGCTCAACAATAATCACCCTTTACCTCAGCGATTGCCTGCCAAAGACCAACAAGCCTATGCACCTCAACTCGCCAAACTTCGGGCTCTCCTTGCCAACGGTTTAACTGGGGTTGATCTCGTCCGGTGCTGGATTTCATGGTGCATTCTTCCTTTAAGCCGCCGGCCCGGATTTTTGTTTGAATATACCGGCAACACCAATGATCCACAACGGTTTAATGAAATAGAACTGACTGACGATGAAGTCAGTGAAAGTGTAAAGAAAATACTTGATGTACTCAAATTGGTCTGCGTCCTTTTTACGCCTCCAACAAACTGCCAGTGGTAAAGACTTTAACCTTGTACTTTTCCTGATCCTTCTTTGCTTTGACACTGCTATAATAATCCTTTTGTGCAATCTCATAGGCCAATAGCTCCTTTTGGAAAAGGAAATCTCAAGATAAAGTAGCTAAGGCTCCTCGTGGTAAGACCAAGGTCATCAAGAGAGCTGCCAAAAAGAAAACTGTTGAGTCTTCGGGACCGCCAGAAGATGTCAGTGACTCGGCTGAAGAGGTAAAATTTGACTCCCTTGACTTCTATTTATATATTTTACTGATAATGATTACTCCCAGGATGATGCAGAGGCCAGCCATGCAGATCATGTTGAGGTAATTTGTCTTTCTGACTCAGAACCTGTGCCGGTTCAACGATTTCGTCGTGCAGTTCAGAAAGTGAAATGCTCTCACCCTGTTGCTCATTTGGATCAAAAAACTTTCTTTGAAGACACAACAAACCGAAGGGCGTCGCACAACCCGACACTGTGGTCAACAGGTCACTTCTTCCAGTTTACCTCATACCCCAAACCGGAAACGTCGTCCAGAGGTTGCTTGTTCTCCTGAAAAACGTTATCTTTTGAAAGGTTTCTTCCGATGCCCTCTCAATTCATCTGATTCAAATTATCAGGCATCTTCTAATTCGTCTGGCGGTTCATCAACCACTCAACTGCCTCCACTGAAAACCGTCCCTGGGTAAGTGTGTAATTTTCCCTTCTCTTTCATAGCTCAGTTGATCATGCTAATCCTTGTTTTAATATTAGTGCTCAAGCTCGTTTGAGTAAGAAGTCCAAGACCAGTGCCCCTACCGGTGAAGTTGAACCAGAGAAAGCTCCTGAGAATCTTGATAAAAATATTGATAATCTCATGGATGATTTTGTCCCGCCAGAGCCAACTATCAATGCTAGTCCGCCGGAAGCTGATCCGACCATACATGAGGATACTTCAAGTCCACATGCTATGCCTGCAAGTTCGGTTGCTGATCCACTGAAGTCAAGTGCTAATCCACCAAGCCCAGCCAAACACGATGACATTATTGTTACTGACACTGCTTATACCGCTCCGGGCGATCTAGTTATCTTGGCAAAACATACCGCCAAGGATGAGTTTATTTCAATGGGTAAGAGGAAGACAGAAACTGATATGTCAAAATATGCTAATCTTTCTGCCCAGGATCTTCATTCCGGATTCTTGAACCGGCTTTATACAAGCCGAGACAATGAGGCTGACTTGGTAAATCTGATGAAGGAACGTTATGAGGTAAACATTTTCCTCCTTATCTTTGTATTTTAACTGCCTTGTATCCTGTAGCCCCCTAGAGTCGGTTTAGCTTGTAAAAACAAACCGGGACTTTGAATTTCCAAACTGTACATTGTTGACTTTTAAGTAATTTGAACAAATACACATTAGCCCCCAAGTGCCAGGATTGAAACTTGTATGAATCCTTGGGACTTTGAATAAGCAATAAGAAAGAAGTAATCCGCATTAGTCCCCAAGTGCCAGGATTGAAACTTGTATCAATCCTTGGGACTTTGAATAAGCAGTAAGAAAGAAGCAATCCACATTAGCCCCCAAGTGCCAAGTATAGAACCAGTTGTATGCTTGGGACTTTTGATAAAACATTGATATGCTCCTCTGATGTTTGCAGGCTGACATAAACCATCAACGGATGCAGATTGCTGATCTTCAAGAGAGCATCAAATCTCATCAAGAAGAATCATCTAAAGCCAAAGATGAACTTCGAGCCGCTTTAACTTCCATAGAACGACTGAAGGAAGAATTCAAGACGGAACGTGCCAATTGGGACACTGAGAAGGGCACATTACTGAAACGGGCTGAAGATGCCGAATCTGCTCTTAAACCGGTGGCAGAAGAACTTTCTGGGTTGAAGCGTCAAGTGAATGCCATGACCTCCGCAGTATTTGGTAAGTACTCCTGGCAAGGTATCTGAAATATCCATCTTGTAAGGTGCCGGTTGAAATATGAAATTCTTAAACCGTTGCAGGTAGCCGCATTACTCATCTGGGCTCAGATGTACGGATGAAGCTGAAAGCAACATATACTCTTCTTGAACAACTATACACCGGTGCTCAACGGGTTATCTGCGCAGCATCCTATGACAATCCGGCCCCAACACTGATCAAGGACACTCTGGCAAGGCTATCCATGGTACCAGCACAACTAGAAGAGGTGAAGCGATCTGCTGCCAGGGCCGGCGCTTTGTTGGCACTTACCCGAGCCAAAGCATGGATAGCTGACTTGGATCCGGTTGACCTTGCCAAAGGCTTTCCAAGCACACAAGAAAACGGAGCAGATTTTGATGCTGCAGCCCTTAAAAGAGTGACAAGGGAAATGCGTCCTCTGGCGAGTCAGCTGGCAGAAGATGCTAACTTGACGGTTCACCGGTCTTATTATGATGCCAACAACAAACGGATTAACCCTGTCATTCCGGAGGCGCAAAATCTTATTCCAGGAATCCGTAAGCACACTTATGCCCCTGACATTGATCCGTCAGAACTTATCAGTGAAGAAGCTATCTTTCAGGCCTTAATCCGGATTGACTGGACCACTACAAACTTCCAGCCGCTAGGTGGGGAGGAGGAGGCTGAGCCGACGCCAGATGACCCATCAACTTCGCATCAACATGGTAATGAGACTTGATCCGGCAATCAGAGTGATGCTCCATAAACCTTGTTCTGCTGAAAACACCATATTTTGGGCCTTCAAGCGCCTTGTAATAAGCTAGTGAAAATACTTTGATCCGTTGCCCTCGTGCACCGGGATACACTTTGCGTTGATTTGTCATGACAATTTCAGTACTGGCTTATGTATTTTTACAATATTATGCAATCCCTGTGCCTGCATAAGGAAAATCTGTCCAGGTGGTTTACCACCGGACGGGTCAAATATCCAACACTACTTGGTAAGCAACTACGATTGCAGCAATAATAAATCATACCTGTGATATAAAACATTGTTGTTGGTTTACCAATTGTGATTTGAAGAAGGGTGAAACCCAACTTCCACCATGCCATCTTGGTACACATACATCATATAGAACCGGGTTGTGATGAACACCGGCCGATTACTGGAGACAAAGTGTCAAAGCCAGACCGGTTTTGAAGGATGCCGGATTACCTTTAATTGTATACTTTAACAGAAGATCCATAATCCATGTCGGGTTAAAAAACTCCGGTTTAACGTAGACCTTACGAAAAACAAAAACTTGGCAAAAAAGCAAACAAAAAACCGTACTCGAGGCTTTTCAAGGGCTGCCAGGCCCAAATCGAGGCTTTTCATGGGCTGCCAGGCCACTGAGTTAAACCATTTTGACAAAGCCTTTTAAGATGGCCCTCCAACTAACCAATCATCATTTTAACTTTGACAAGTTCAGGGTCTCAATGAGAGTAACTGTCAAACGTTCGACGGGTCGTGCCAGGATTACCTGGATAGGAGTGGCTTACTTGATGAAGGCAGGTTAACCCGGGGTTTTAGGTGAATACACCAGGCTTCCAAGCCGTGGGTCGATACCCAGGTACAAGGGTCCTTTCAAACTCTTTGGTATTTGACACAAAGAGCCCCCAAGTAACTTTGTGAGCTGTGCTCAATGGGTGCCTATGTTTGAGTCGTGCTTTGCGCAATCAATCCCTCTTTGGCCCCTTGGGTGTGAAGCTCCCCAGCTAGATGGTGGCATGGTAGCCGGGCTAACAGGTAGTACTTCGTGTTATTAGTTGAAGCCCCCAAGTTAACAAATATTTGAAGGAAAATCGACGGAGACCCTGCTTGATAGCAAGGATGCCGGTTTATTATATTGATCATAATATATACATTGTTGAAATATGTACATATGAAAAGCCTGTGGCTTCAAGTGTAATAAGGCCGTAGGAGAGCTATGTTCCATGGCCTCCGGGTCTCCTCCTCAGAGCTACGTGAGTCTTCTCGAACGTCAATGAGGTAGTATGATCCGTTGTGATGATTTTTGCTGACCACAAAAGGCCCTTCCCAAGGTGGGGATAACCTGTGCATATCAGTCTGGTCTTGAATGAGCCGAAGTACCAAATCACCTTCTTGAAAGGTTCTTGTCTTAACCCGGCGGCTGTGATAACGCCGCAGGTCTTGTTGATAAACCGCCGACCGAGCCAAAGCCATGTCTCGCTTCTCATCTAACAGGTCCAGCGCCTCTTGGCGTGCTTGCTCGTTGTCCGCTTCAACATAATTCGTGACCCGGGGTGAGTCGTGACGAATATCACTTGGGAAGACAGCCTCAGCCCCATAGACCAGGAAAAAGGGTGTATATCCCGTAGATCGGTTTGGGGTGGTATTTATGCTCCATAACACAGATGGTAATTCTCCACCCAACAACCCGGCGTCCGCTTCAAAGGGACCATGAGCCGAGGCTTGATACCCTTCAGGATTTCTTGATTCGCCCTCTCAGCTTGACCATTAGACTGGGGGTGAGCCACGGACGCTACATCAAGCCGGATGTGCTCTCGTTGGCAGAACTCCTCCATCTCACCTTTAGAAAGGTTCGTACCATTATCTGTGATGATGCTATGTGGAAAGCCGAAACAGAAAATAATCTTTTTGAGAAATTGAACCGCCGTGGCTGCATCACATTTACTGACGGGCTCCGCTTCAACCCATTTGGTGAACTTGTCAACCGCCACCAACAGGTGGGTCTTCTTGTCCTTAGAACGCTTAAAGGGTCCAACCATATCAAGCCCCCAAGTAGCAAACGGCCAAGTGATGGGGATCATGCGTAACTCTTGAGCAGGAACATGAGCTCGACGTGAAAATTTCTGACAAGCGTCACACCGCTTTACCAAGTCTTCCGCATCAGAATGAGCTGTCAACCAGTAGAACCCGTGTCGGAAAGCCTTAGCAACCAAGGACTTTGAGCTGGCATGGTGACCGCAATCCCCTTCATGGATTTCCCGTAGAATCTCTTGTCCTTCTTCAGGAGAAACACAATGTTGGAATACGCCTAAAATGCTAGAACGGTGCAACTCACCATTGTGAACAACCATAGACTTGGACCGCCGGACTATCTGCCTGGCGAAAAGTTCGTCTTCTGGTAATTCACCCCGGTTCAGATACGCCAAATAAGGAACCATCCAATCTGGAGTGGCATGTAAAACGGCTACCAACTGGGCCTCCGGATCAGGAACAGCTAAATCCTCCTCTGTAGGCAACTTTATAGATGGGTTATGCAAGATATCTAGAAAGGTATTAGGTGGTACCGGCTTACGCTGAGATCCCGGTCGTCTTAGAGCTTCTGCTGCTTCATTCTTGCGCCGGTCGATGTGCTCCACCTGATAACCCTTAAAGTGACCTGCTACAATATCCACCTCGCGCCTATAAGCCGCCATGAGCGGGTCCTTAGAATCCCAAGTACCAGAAACTTGCTGAGCCACCAGATCAGAATCTCCAAAGCATTGGACCCGACTTAAGTTCATTTCCTTAGCTACACGAAGACCGTTGAGCAAGGCCTCGTACTCCGCTGCATTGTTAGTACAAGGAAACATTAAGCGGAGAACATAACAAATCTTATCTCCAAACCATATCAAGCCCCCGAGCCTTCCAGTTGCCTGGATCCATCAAAGTGAATGGTCCAGTATGTATTATCCGGTTTGTCCTCTGGTGCCTGCAACTCGGTCCAATCATTGATGAAGTCTACAAGCGCCTGAGATTTGATGGCTGTTCGGGGCGTATACTTCAAACCGTGGGGACCAAGCTCGATTGCCCACTTCGCAACCTGGCCAGTTGCCTCTCTATTCTAGATTGTATCGCCCAAGGGAGCAGAGCTGACCACTGTGATAGGATGGCCTTGAAAATATTGCTTGAGTTTCCTACTTGCCATAAAAACAACATACACTAGCTTCTGCCAATGCGGATATATTTGCTTTGATTCGATCAGTACCTCACTGATATAATAAACTGGTCGTTGAACCGGATATTCTTTTCCGGCCTCCTTATGCTCAACCACAATCGCCACACTGACCCCTCGGGCATTGGCAACCACGTACAACAATAGAGGTTCATTATCAACTGGAGCAGCGAGGACTGGCGGTTCAGCTAGCTGCCGCTTCAATTCCTCGAATGCCGCATTGGCGGCGTCACTCCAGATGAATTTATCTATTTTCTTCAACATCTGATACAGGGGAATTGCCTTCTCTCCCAAACGACTGATAAATCGGCTGAGGGCTGCAATCCGGCCCACCAGACGCTGAACATCATTGATACACGCCAGTTTAGCCAAGGATGTGATTGCTTTGATCTTTTCCGGATTTGCCTCAATACCTCTGTTAGACACAAGAAAACCCAAGAGTTTGCCTACTGGAACACCAAAAACGCATTTGTCCGTGTTGAGCATCATTTTATAAACCCAAAGATTGTCGAACGTTTCCTTGAGATCATTTATCAGGGTTTCCTGCTTCCTAGACTTCACCACAATATCATCCACATAAGCATGAACATTACGCCCGATCTACTTGTGAAGACAATTTTGCACACAAGGCTGGTAGGTTGCTTGGGCACTCTTGAGCCCAAAGGGCATAGAAACATAGCAGAAGGCTCCAAAGGGGGTGATGAAGGCCGTCTTCTCCTGGTCCTTAACTGCCATTTTAATCTGATGATAACCTGAATAAGCATCCAGGAAACACAGGCACTCACAACCCGCAGTTGCATCAATGATCTGATTAATACGCGTGAGAGCAAAAGGATCTGCCGGGCAAGCTTTATTCAAATCAGTGTAGTCCACACACATACGCCAAGTGCCATTTTTCTTAAGAACAAGCACCAGATTAGCCAACCATTCGGGATGAAACACTTCGACAATAAACCCAGCTGCCAGTAGCCGGGCTACCTCTGCGCCGATGGCCTTACGTCTTTCTTCGTTAAAACGATGAGTGTGCTCAGCGAGTTCCCTCGGTACACCTGGCATATCAGAAGGTTTCCATGCAAAGATGTCCCGGTTCTCACGGATGAACTCGATGAGCGCGCTTTCCTATTTTGGATCCAGATTTGCACTGATACTAAACTGCTTGGATGAATCGCCAGGGACGAAGTCAACGAGTTTAGTCTCATTAGCCGGTTTGAACGTCAGGGCCGAGTCATGCTCAGTCGTAGGTTTTTTCAGAGGGGTCATGTCCGCCGGATCAACATTGTCTTTATAGAATTTCAGCTCCTCTGTTGCACAAACCGATTCAGCATAGGCCGCTTCACCTTCCTCGCAATCCAAGACAATCTTTCGACTCCCATGTACTGTGATCGTCCCCTTATACCCCGGCATTTTGAGTTGTAGATAAACATAACAGGGTCTCGCCATGAACTTGGCGTAAGCCGGCCGTCCAAATAGCGCGTGATATGGACTCTGGATTTTCACCACCTCAAAGGTCAACGTCTCAGACCTAGAATCAAGCTCATCTCCAACCACGACTTCCAAAGCAATCTTTCCCACAGGGTATGCTGATTTACCTGGTACTACACCATGAAAAATAGTGTTTGACGGTTTAAGACTCTTATCTGTCAATCCCATGTGACGGAAAGTCTCATAGTACAGGATGTTGATACTGCTCCCTCCATCCATCAGAATCTTGGTAAACTTATAGCCCCCCACCTGAGGGGCTACCACCAAAGCTAGTTGACCCGGATTGTCAACCCGGGGCGGGTGATCCTCTCTGCTCCATACAATGGGTTGCTCCGACCATCGTAGATAATGTGGTACGGCCGGTTCAATAGTATTGACTGCCCTTTTGTAAAGTTTCTGATCCCGCTTGCACAGGCTAGTAGTGAACACATGATATTGTCCGCTGTTCAACAGTTTGGGGTGACTCTGGTAACCTGACTGTTGCTGATTCCCTTGGTTATTCTGCTGGTTATTACCATGGTTGTTCTGATGGCCCTGGTTGTTTTGAAATCCAGAGCTTGAACCGCCGCCCCCATGGAAACCTGGGCCTGAACTGCCCGGTGGATCCTAATCATACCGGTATAAATCAGAATTTTTGAACTCCCTCATTATGTGACAATCCTTCCAAAGATGTGTGGAAGGGGCTTCCTTGGTTCCATGCTTCGGGCAGGGCTGGTTTAACAAACGCTCCAGATTCATCCCTCCACCGCGCTGGGGCGGTTTACCTTTGCGACGCTGCATATTTGTGTTAGCCACCAAATCTAAATTATCCGCTTTATGCTTACTGTTATTCCCATGGCCCCCTTGGTTGTGGTGCTGCCCTTTTGCACCGCCGTTCTTCTTTCCCTTCTCCGGTTTGTCCTCCTCTGAATCCGGATCCTTGGTATTATCTGAATCAGCATACTTAACTAAAGCGGCCATGAGCGTTGACATGTCGTTGCAATGACGTTTGAGCCTTCCCAACTTCTGTTTCAACGGCTTGAAATGGCAATTGCCCTCTAACGTTAATACTGCGGTGTCTGCATTAATACGATCTGATGAATGCAAAATCGTCGAGACCCGTTTAACCCAATGGGTCGTGGACTCCCCTTCTTCTTGAACACAAGCGGCCAGATCTACAATTGACATCGGCTGCTTGCACGTATCCTTGAAGTTCTGGATAAACCGGCACTTTAATTCGGCCCATGAATCGATAGAGTTGGTTGGCAACCTCTTCAACCAAGTGCGAGCTATTCCTTCCAGCATCATGGTGAAATATTTAGCACATACCGCCTCATCCACATCTAACATCTCCATTGCCATCTCATAGCTCTCCACCCACGCCTCTGGCCGCAAATCGGCGGTGTAATTTGGTACCTTACGAGGTCCCTTGAAATCCTTGGGCAACCGCACATTACGCAATGCGGGAGTTAAACATGGTACCCCTAGGAAACTGAACATTACCCCTGGCTCCACGGAGGCAATGGGCTGAACCGGAGTATGTTGTCGTGCTTCATGTCGAGCTGTCAACTCGGCCTCCCGTCGTGCGCGGCTGTGGTCCACAACATCTTGCACATTAGCACCTCCCCCGACCGGGTTGTTCCCCCGTGGCGAATCTCGGTGGCGCGCACTATTGGACACGGCCGGTTCGTCTTCCACGTGTCTGCTGTAACTCCGGCTTTGACGGGGAGTGGAATGAATCCTCTCACGGCTGTGTGAATACGCTTGCTGTTGATTCAGTGCTGTCTGAAGGAGATCCCTGGCCCAACGCGCTTCCACTGCGACTGGTGATTCGCCGTCGGTTGGGAGAGCCACCAGGCGCGAAGCGGCGGCCACAATATTATCCAACGGGTTGGAATAATGCCGGGGCGGCGTTGATGATACAACGTTGTTCTGGCGAGGCGGGTCTGTTGCGCGTGGCTGAACTGGCACTCCTGCTTTCGGTGCCCCCGCCCGGTTTGGCGCGGGTTGGTTACCAGCTCCTGCACCTGGCGTGTTGAAAAGATTTTGCGGCTCATAAACCAACGGGAGACGTGATCGGTACCTTCTTCTCATGACCTCTTCTAAAGCATTCTGATCCAGTCTAATCCGATAAGCCTGTGCTTCCAACTCGGCCCGCTCTATGGCCATCCTGGTGTTCTCTGCTGCCAGGTCCGCTTTAGCCTGGGCTATCTGATCTTTCACCTTTAGAATCTCCGCATCGTGATGATCCCTGGCTGCTGTGTCTACCTCCGCGGACATCAGTGCCGCTAGAGCGTCAATCAAATCAGACAAGACTTGGGCCGGAGGCGGCGCCGAGCTTCCTGCCCCTGCTGGCGTGGCCATCGTTGAACCGGAGAGCATTGCTGCGGCGGTAGATGAATGAGGCGCTGGTCGTGTGCCGGCCATGAAGACGGCGACCCGGTTTGGCAGACCGGGGGAATCCGGAATACTGTTGCTCTCGGATCCTTCCTCAATCTAGCCGTCGTGCAACTGGTAAAGCGATTCAGTTTCTCCGGAAGACTCGTCACCGCTTCGGGCTACGGTTTCTCCATCAGAGACCGGTTCCTCCTCGTACCCCGAACCATGGACGACACCTACGAAAACATGCCTTGCCTCGGGCTGAACCGGTGAAGAACTTGCACGCCGAGCCGTCTTGATGATGTCGGTGCAGGTGTCCGGCTCGGGGGCCGGTTCACCGATCTTGCCTATGAAGACGTGAATCCCACCAAAGGGGACCTAGTACCCGTATTCGATTGAATCAGCCTCGGGACCCCATCCCGCGCTGTCGATGTAGAGCTTGCCGCGGCGACTCTTCGTCATCCGGCCCACAGCGTATCCCTTAAGTCCATCGAAGCTGCCTTTCAAGAACTTGAAACCATCATGCGATAGCCCCACGGTGGGCGCCAACTGTCGTGGAATTGTCACGGCAGATGTCCTCATGAAAGGACTTAGTCGTGGAGCCATCGCTACGGGTTAGCTTGAAGGGGTTAAACCGGACAAGGGGACACGAGAGTTTTATACTAGTTCGGCCCCTTCGATGAAGGTAAGCCTACGTCTAGTTGTGATTGGTATTGCTGGGGTTTTGAAGGCCAGGGAGCGAATCCGCTTTGTCTGGCTTCGAGTTGTTGTTCTCTACCCCTGAACCGCCGCCGGGTCACCCCTTTATGTACTCAGGAGGACCCCGGCCGGTCTACAGAGTCCCGAGGCTGGCTCATACAAGTGTCCGCCTCGGTCTCTTCTTTCTTATCTTACAATGCAAGTTTATACAATCATGGCGGTTTACTATCATGGGCCCTAAATCACCTGCGGGCTCTGGGCCTCTAAGCTTCATCCGTAAAGCGCCATCTTCTGGGTTTCCTTAGGCTTCAGTATAACTGAAGGTGAACCGGCCCCTCCTGGGTGGTTTACCCTCAGTGGTTATATCCTCAACACTACCCATATCATCAATATTAATCAAGCAGGACGTAGGGTTTTACCTCCATCAAGAGGGCCCGAACCTGGGTAAAACTTCGTGTCCCCTGCCTCCGGTTACCATCCGGCCTAGAGGCACAGTTCGGGACCCCCTACCCGAGAGCCGCCGGTTTGACACCGACAAGGCCCTATATAGATGGAAGGAGGGAGTAGCTTTGAATAGCATTTGTATAGTAAAACGGGGCAAGACTCTCTCTTTGTGTGGTGTGAATAGTTTTATTTTTTTCATTTTATTTTTGGTTGAGGGAAGTGCGAATTGATTTGGTACGTACAAGTACAATATTACTACACATTAGGCTTGTCCCTAAAATTCAACCCGCGTCTTGTTATATCCCGAAAATTCTGATATCGTGCTCCCAAAACTGGCGCCTTCACAACCCGCGCCTTGCTATCCCGAAATTACAATGCGCGCGAAAACTCCCTCCAGCTGTCAAATCCCGACACGTGAAATCCCCCTTCTAACCCTGAGCCGAAAGGGCCGCTAGTTCAAATCGGTGGGGGGTACTTTTGTAACACACCCTACATTTTGGACAAGCGTGTTCCTAAGTCATGCTTCACCCCCTCCCATCGCCCCCTTTTCGCCATTCGAAATCCCAGGCCGCCATAACCTCTCTGCTCCAGCCACGAAACCCCACGCTCCTCCGTCCGCCACGTCACCGCTGCCCAGCTGGAGCCTCTTCCCCGACGATATCGTCCACCACAACAGCTCGACGTCCCTCGTCCACCTCCCCGGTTGAGGATCCGTTGTCCATCTCGCTGTCCCGCCGGTTCAGCCGCCCCGTCCTCCACCTCCAAGGAGCTGCTCCGACGATCGCCTCGTCTATCGCAGCTGCTCCATCCCCACAGCGCCACCTTAACCTGCTCCACAGGAACCGCAACATCCTCACCAACTCCTCGAACGAAGCCGAGGCCTACTCGGCGCCACCAAAGAGGTTGTACACTCATCGCATCACACCTTCTCCTTAACTCGACCTCCCGGCGCCGACGGTGCTCCATCGCGCACCCGCATGGAGCGACTACCTTGAAGCCGGCGCCGCGGTCGACATCTCCACGGCGGCTCTCCCTCAGTGCGAGGCCCCTTCGGCGGCGGCGTCCATACCAGCCGGATCTATTGCTGCTGCTCCGGCTCTCGCTCGATCGCTCGCTCGTCCAGCTACTGCTGCTGCTCTCCCCCTCGCTCGTGCTGTTGCTCTACTCTGATTAAGCCACACTTCAGTCGACTGAATCGACTTTTGGGTCAGTCGATTTTCAGGGGTTGCGGGGGGGGGGGGGGGCTCGCCGTAGTTAAGGAAGAACCACCCGCAACGGGGACGAGGGCTCTCTAGAGAGGTACCCCACTATCTATCTTAGGGTTCAGGGTGGGGGCCTAGAGGGCTGGCCGGGGCGGCGGTGGTGAGTTGTTTCGGGGCAGCGAGGCGGCGCTGGGGCCGGCGGTTGGGCCGGTGGTGGCTGGCGGCTCAGGGGGTACAGGTTGAAGATGAACTGCAGGCCCTCCCTAAACTACATGTCAAGTGCCTCTCTGCTACCATTGCGTTCAGTTTCGACAGTAGCATTCAGATTCCATAGTAAATTTTAGTTTCGACAGTTAAGTTCAGAGTCGACTGTTTTTACCTCATCTGTTGTAGTCAGGTGGTTTTTGGTGATGTTAATTTTACATCCATTTTACATCATCTACTGGAGATGCTATTAGAATCCCACTTGAGATTGACGATGTCTGTCTTGTGCTGCTTCAGCCTTGACGTCTTACGGCTCACCGGAGCTGCTCCAACGACAGAACGATCCATCACAATAGAGCAGTGCCCTAGACGCCATCTACAGATTCCTCAGATCTTCCTCCACACCTCCGACAGCCAACTCTGCCTCAACTGCTTCAGCGACCAACCTAATGATGCTGAGGTCGACAAGGCTACGGCAAAGAGGTTGTACACTTGTTGCATCACTTATTACTATACATTCACGTCGATCCATTAGGGCTATTTTGGTTCAACGGAAAAATATCGATCCACTGGTTGTTACCATCACTCTAAATTTCTACATGCTCTCCTTACATAATCTCACCATATTTTTTTCATATGCATGTCAGATATTGTACACAGTCATGCTGAACATGTAGAGAAAAAGAGAAGAGTTTTGCGCGGCAATACAATGTCATGCAGACATCGCTCCATGGTGGGTTCAATGGCAAACCCTCCCCACCCCTCTCTAGATTGTAATCCAGAGGAAGATATCTGTTCTGAGGCGGATTCGGACGCCGCTGACCACTCCTATTTACCCCCCAAGGTGTTTGCTCTACCTTGGCATGATGATGTTAGTCATATCATGCATATGTTGCCTTGCAGTGCCTACTTTTGACATCATATAGGTCATCTGCTTAGTTTAGACATGTTCTGTAATGCCACATGTTTAGTTTCTATATCATATATGGGAATTATGCAGTCTCATGTCTTTTAGCCAGCCATAATAAATGTGAAATGTGCAATGCCATCCTGTTTAACCAGGCATCATATATTTGAATGATATCTTGCCCATCCTTTTCTTCATTACATTTCCATTTGTCGACAATGTTTGTACATTAAACTACTCTTCCTGTGAATCAACCATTTGGGTGGGAGATGGAAAAATCTGGAGTGAAAACAAGGCCTTCAGAGCAGACAGTGCTACCTGTCGAAGCAGATCTCTTGTTGGGTCCCGATAGCTCCTCAGAGATGGATTCAGAGACACATGACCAGTCCTATTCCCCCACTAAGGTGTATGCTCTAACTTGGCACAGTTATACTACTCATATCATGCATACGGTGTCTTGCATTGCAAATTTTAGACATCATATACACAATATTCAACACCATGTTCTTAGTTCAGACATCATATCGAATGCCCTCTGTTTAGCATATAAATCACATATGTGAATTAAATGATGCGATCCTGATTACTTAGATAACATGTAGGTAAATTATGTCATGTGATCCTGTTTAGTTATTCATCATATCTTTGAATTATGTTATGCTATGCTATCCAGTTTAGATAGACATCATATATGTGAAATTATGTCATGCTATCCATTTTAGTTAAACAATATACATGTCAACTATTTCATGCCCTCTTTTTTCCACACTATCTATTGCATCTGTCTCTCATACAATGTCTGTACATTCAACTATGTTTCCTATTTATCAGCCATTTGAATTGGAGTGGGTGATGCCAGTATCTAGCGGACTAAAAACACGGTCTTCAAATAAAACAGTGCTACCTCTTGGTGGAGATAGCACCCCGGTTGTACATGCACAAGAACCAGCCCTACCACACATAACCCAAACTCTCGCAGATTGTACCCCTACTACGATGGACAGAGAACCAGCTTCACCCAATCTAACCCCATACATCCTACCTAGTTCCTGTTGACACAGCACCATCTCCACCACAGAGCTCCCAAACAAGAGCAGTTAGTAAGGCAGCTCCAGTGCCCAAAGAGCCAGCACTATCATGGCGAACCCCAACTCCACCAGTTAGTACGCCTATTCCTGTGGAGGAAGCACAACCAGCTAGTCGTAGTTTAGCATCTATCGCATTTGATGTTGTTAAATCGTATGTGCGTATCTTCCCATCTTGGAAATATTATACTGAAGATGAAGGAAAATGCCAGTTGCAGGTGTTTGTCCAGGAGTTATGTGTAAGTAATTTTATTCATGGCAATTACTTTGCTTCATCCCATACATCCTACCTCCATGATGGTTATAATACAACAAATTTTCCCATTTTTCTCTATAGAGAAGGACCGATTTGGAAACTCAGGATGAGGTAACCTGTGCTAATACCTCTACTATCTTCAAGAATGCTTGGTGGCAGTATCGGAATTACCTGAAGAAAACGTACTTCACCGGCAAAGAAACTCATCAAATTCCCTTACGTTCTCCTGAGACCCATTTACTGGACGATGACTGGGAATGCCTTGTTCTGTACTGGTCCCGAACTAAGAATGTGGTAAGGTCTATGAGCTCATTTTCTATTTTTAAGTATTATATTCTTGCGTCTTACTGTACTCTGTTCATGTATAACAAGTGCCTAAACCTGAAGAACAACTGTTCTAATTTAAGATTCCATTGCTACCATAGGATATATATATATATGTTTGTTTGATGCTTTTATTATGTACTAGTACTTGGCAATAGAAGACTTGGTAGTTTAATCCTGTCCACCTTACTAATGAACTGGTTCACCGAAATGAGTTTCATATACTAGTACATGCTAAACTTGTTATGTGTCTGCTTGTTTCTTTCTTTTAGAATGCTGACAGAATATTGGGGAAGAGTGCCTTATTAAGCAACGGTAAATGAAGTAATGCAGATAAGGTTCAGTATAGTGACACATCCTGTCCTGGTTTAGTGTTGGAGTTACTGGCCACTACCGCTTGCACAAGCTATTCAAACTCACTATCTGAATCAGTTTGGTTTCTTGAGTATCAACTACAAGCTGAAAGACATTGTTCAGCTGTGCTGCGACAAGAAGCGGAAGGACTGCGGAAGTCCCTGGAGCATTCAGATGCATACTTTCTGGTGCAACAACAAGCGTTGGAGGATTTTAGCGCCAAACAGGACAAAGCTAATCAGCTTGCTAAGCTTATTGCCAGCATGGTGGATACCCAGGATAACGTTTCTTGAGCTCTTCTGAAGTTGTTTCAGTTATGCTCTTGTTTTGCTACCGCGTTTATTTGCACTAGTGGCCAATTTTGACTGCCAGTGTATATGATATGCTGCTTTGTTCCCTATATTTGCACTGGTGGCGAACTTTGATGCCCAGTGGATGTAATAGCTGTGATAGCCTAGCGTTAGTTGCTTGCTTATTTATTTCCTTGTTGTCTTGTTTATTTGTTTGCTTGTAGTCATTGCAGTTCTTCTTCCGCGGTTAACTAGTGGCTGCAATAACCTATTTTTTAAAACTAGGCCACAATAACCATGGGCTAATATTTACTGTAGTGACACTGGGCCTCCTACGGGCCGTAGAAACAGTGGGCCTTCTACGGGCCGTAGAAACAGTAGGCCTTCTACGGGCCATAGAAACAATGGGCCTTCTACGGGCCGTATCATCAATGGGCTTTATACGGGCCGTATGATCGATTGGCCAAACATGGGCGAATAACAGACCGCATTATGGCCGTAAACGGGCTAGAGTTGGAATCGTCCGTTCATGGGCCGACCGTAACGGGCCATCGTTAATAGGCCGTATCTGATGACGCTATGAAAACGGCCCAATGTATTAACGGACCACAAACGGGCCGACTGTAACTACGACCTGAATTTGGCCCACAAGCAGAAAATGACAGTAACGGGCCGTAAGTAAGCGAATGCTGGAAATGAGCCCAAGAATAAATGGGCTCTGAGAAGGCCGAAAGATAACATGGGCTGGAAACGGCCCAACGGAATAACAGGCCGTTAATGGGTATAAAGTGATACACTGTTCATTACGGGCCAGTTTCACCACGGGCTGTTAATAGGCCAAGAGTTACATAGGGCCTCATATGGGCCGAAAGATGTCATGGGCCATACATGGGACAAAAGTGAAAGCGGGCTGGAATCATATTGGATGGCATAGATGACGCTACTGGGCCTAATTTGGATAGGGTATAACAGGCCTTGGGTTAGCGGGCTGTAAATGGGCTATATGCGAACATGCCGTTAACAGGCTTTCCATGGGCCGGCCCGCCACCTTTTGACCAAGTCAAACGGGCCGACCTTTTCACAGGAATGGGCCTCTGTTGGGCCGTGCCACGTGTCGACATATCATAGGCGCCTATCTGACCCACTGACGACCTGACACGTGTTTCGTCCGGCCAATAAGAATTTTACACGTGGAAATTTCCCATTGGTTGGGGTTGTTAATGGGTTATCAGATCCAAAACCCGACCTGATAGCTTAACGGCGTTCCGTTATGGTGGATGCCATGTGTCGGTCACCCTTGACGAAAGCACTTCTGTGACGCGCGATTTATCGTCATGGAAGTGGACACTTCCATGATGATAAGTTTGGTAATGTCATGGAACACTTCTACGACAACACAGGTATGACTATCTTGATTCTGTCATAAATTTTTCATGGATGTACATGCATGAAAAAAAAAGCGACCTACTGTGACAAACACGTATCATCACGGAAGTGTATTTTTTTGTAGTGCACCCTCGATGCGGCTATATCTCCCACGTGTCGGAGCATGACTTAGAGGCATAACCGCATTGAAGGCAATGTCGCAAGAGGGGTAATCTTTACACATCCCATGTACTGAATAAGAAAGAGGTACATAGTTGGCTTACAATCGCCACTTCACACAATACGTGTATAAAGCATTACATCAACTAGATACAATCAAGGTCCGACTATGGAACCAAAATAAAAGAAGACTACCCCTAATGCTACAGATCCCCGATCGCCCCAACTGGGTTCCACTACTAATCAACCGAAACGAAACAACATAATGAACAAGATCTTCCTCAAGCTCCTCCTTGAGCTCGGTTGCGTCACCTGCACGGTATCATCGGCACCTGCAAATTGGGTTTGGAAGTAATCTGTGAGTCACGGGGACTCAACAATCTCACACCCTCGCGATCAAGACTATTTAAGCTTATGGGTAGGAAAAAGGTACGAGGTGGAGCTGCAGCAAGCACTAGCATATATGGTGGCTAACATACGCAAATGAGAGCAGGAAGAGAAGGCAAAGCACGGTCGTGAACAAGAAGTGATCAAGAAGTGATCCTAGACTACTTACGTTCAAGCATAAGTCCAACACTATGTTCACTTCCCGGACTCTGCCGGAAAGAGACCATCACGGCTACACACACGGTTGATGCATTTTAATTAAGATAAGTTTAAGGTTTTCTACAACGGACATTAACAAATTCCCTTCTACCCATAACCATGGGCACGGCTTTCGAAAGATCAAAACCCTGTAGGGGTGTCCCAACTTAGCCCATCACAAGCTCTCACGGTCAACGAAGGATATTCCTTCTCCCAGGAAGACCCGATCAGGCTCGGAATCCCGGTTACAAGACATTTCAACAATGGTAAAACTAAACCAGCAAAGCCACCCAAATGTGCCAACAAATCCCGATAGGAGCTGCACATATCTCATTCTCAGGGCACACCAGATAAGCAATCCGTACAACTAAAACCAGCCCTCGAGTTTCCCCGAGGTGGCGCTGCAAGGGGCTCTACTTGGACCAACACTCAGAGGAGCACTGGCCCAGGGGTTTAAATAAAGATGACCCTTGAGTCTGCAGAACCCATGGGAAAGAAAAGGCTAGGTGACAAATGGTAAAACCAATGTTGGGCCTTGCTGGAGGAGTTTTATTCAAGGCGAACTGTCAAGGGGTTCCCATTATAACCCAACCGTGTAAGGAACGCAAAATCAAGGAACGTAACACTGGTATGATGGAAACTAGGGCGGCAAGAGTGGAACAAAACACCGGGCATAAGGCCGAGCCTTCCACCCTTTACCAAGCATATAGATGCATTAATTAAATAAGAGATATTGTGATATCCCAACAAAATATCCATGTTCCAACATGGAACAAACTCCAATTTTCACCTGCAACTAGCAACGCTGTAAGAGGGGCTGAGCAAAGCGGTAACATAGCCAAACAACGGTTTGCTAGGATAAGGTGGGTTAGAGGCTTGGCTTAGCAACATGGGAGGCATGATAAAGAAAGTGGTAGGTATCACAGCATAGGCATAGCAAAAGAGCGAGCAAACTAGCAAGCAAAGATAGAAGTGATTTCGAGGGTATGGTCATCTTGCCTGCAAAGATCTCCGAGAAGACGAAAGCTTGATCCTCGTAAACGTACTCAACGGGCTCCTCGAACACGAACTCATCTCCCGGCTCTACCCAAAGAAAGAACACAAGCAAATGGAGACACAATCAACCATGTGCAATGCACAAGCAACATGATGCAAAAGATGGCATGATATGAAGGATGTGATTTGCGATGCATATGCATGTTTCAGAAAGGAAAGATTGAACCTGGCCTCAACTTGGAAAACCAAGAGTGCCACTGCAAAGATGAGTTGATTTCGGTCGAAATCGATATAAAGATCACCGGAATCGGATGCACGGTTTGGAAATGGCAAGCAAAACAAATATGGCGTTGATCTGCGATTAACAACACGAGACCATCTAAATGCATCAAGAACAACATGCTACAACACTCTAACATAGCAACAAAACAATTGGCAGGGATCCACTCAAGATTCTTGACAAAATATGAACATTGAGCTACAGCTAAATCACTCAATAGCAGGCTCAAACAAGCATGGCAAAAGTGCAAAAGATAACAGGTTACAGACTTAGTAAAAATAACGACATGTCAGGAATTTAACATCAGGAAGCAATGTTTAGAGAAAGATAACAACATGCTACAGGAACATAAGATGGCAAAGCAAGGCAAGGCATGAAGCTACTCAAAGCATATAACAAAAGTCCCTTACTGACCATAAGCCAAAAGGGATCAGAAAATACAATGGCAACCATGTGAACATAGCAATTATCATTAACAGATTCAGACTTAGTAGAAAAACTGGAATATGGCAAAACAGATATTAAGTAGGCATGTTTACGAGCTCGATGCACTCACCACAAGGCATTGCATGACAAACTAAGCATACACCCAGCAAGTAGACATGGCATAGAAGCTATACATGGCAAGAACAACAACATAGCATGCATGGATCAACTACAACAAGCTCTGCAAAAATGCTTAACACGTAAACATTCTGCCAGGAACATTTTATAGCAAAAGTAGAGCTCGATTGAGTCAAGCTAGGGTGCTCCATAATTGCAAACAAAGACATGGATGGATAGAGCACCACAATATCTACAAAACACCCTTACTGATCATGCTCAAAAGAGGCATGGATCACTTTGTAGCAACAAGAACACATGGCATAAAAATATTGACAGGACAAAGACTTAGAAGATTTCTAAGTCCCTGAAATCAGCAACATTACGAGAGCTACTTTGCATGCTTGTGCTAGTCACCACAAAGATCACAAAAATACATGGCATACACCCCTGTGAAGATGGCATGGCATACTACAAAACACATGTAGGGCTCAAGTTCATACGAGGCACACATTAATCATGGCAAAAATGACAAATGTCCAATTGCTGATAATAAACTAAAACTAACAGAAACTAGCACTCTTGCAACGACATTTAGGGCATCAAGATGAACTCAAATGAACATGGTGCAATGAGATGAAATGAAGTACTCGTCGAAACGAACATTTCGATATGCTACACGTCCAAAACGGAGCCACGGATTCAGAGTTATGATGTGATGAATTATGCAAAAAAATACTGAAAATGGAGCAAAAAGTCAACCGGCTAGGGTTTCCAGATCTGGATCCGGATCGGGCGGCGCGCGGTTCAAGGTTCATCAGAGACGGCGCCGGAGTTGGGGATGCTGCTCGCCGGCGCGGGGGAGGAGGCGGTGGCCGATGCGTGGAACGGCGGCCGGAGTCAGCGTCGGAGTTGGGGACGACGACGGCAGCGAGGCTACGGAGCTCCTGGGCGGCAGGGAGGTGGTGGTGCAGCGCAGTCCGGCGAGGACGTGAGGCGGCGGGGCAGAGGAGGTGAGCTCCTCCCGAACCAGATCGGGGCGAGGGAGCAGGAGGCGGCGCGGTCGGGCCCCGATGGGCTAGGGCGGGCCTGTTGCGGGCCTGGCGGGCCCTGGCGGCGCGGGAGCACGGGGTGAGGTGGCGATGCCACATGGCGGTGGGGCATTGTCTAGCGGGCGCGAGGAGGCGACGTGGCGCGCGCGGATAGGTCCGGGCACACCGGCGGCGGCGCCAAGTGGTGGAGCGGGGTCGGCCGGGCACTGAAACTGGTGGGGGAGGCGGCTGGAGGCGCAGATTCTAAGGAGGGCGGCGGCTGCAGGTTAGGGAAGGGCTAGGGGGTAGGTGGAGGGCTAGGTTAGTCCAAAATAGCAAAAAGGGATTAGGGTTGGGGGGTTTCATCCGTTTCCGGACCCTCGTATCATGATCGGACGGCTCCGGACAGAGGGAGGACTAGGTGGGCTGAGAAGAGAGGCCTCGGGCTGAGAGGAGAGAAGAGAATTGAGGCCCGACGACTGTTCCGGAGACCGAAACGTCCGGTGAAAATACCGGCAATGGTGCCACTATATATTTAACGGTTGGGTTATCAAACGAGCTCCGAATGGCATGAAACTTGACAGGCGGTCTACCGGTAGTAAACCAAGGCCGCTTGGCAAGTCTCGGTCCAATCCGAGAACATTTAAAACCCGCACACGAAAAGAGGCAAAAGGAGACGCCGGATGACATAGGAGCCCCAGATTGCAAAACGGACAACAGGGAAAATGCTCGGATGCATGAGACGAACATGTATGCAAATGAAATGCACATGATGACATGATATGGAAAGCATGACACGCAAGCACATGGCAAGGAAACAACAGCGAATAACGGGAAGACACCTGGCGCAACGGTCTCGGGGCGTCACACCGAGGTTCGGTAAGAGCTCCTGAGGTGCGATGCTCAAGAGGCCCCCTTTGGCGTGCAAGCAGCTCCTTGGAGGCCGGAAAGGGAAGTGGCATTGCCGAAGTGAGATTGAGGGGGTCGGAAACATCAGACGGTGAGGTTCACGCTGACATGTATGGGTGAGTTATCTTAGCAAGCCTGAGGTGATTCCTTTGCGTAGTGCCTGATTGTGCCTTAACGGTGATGCTTCTAGGTAGGGCTCACGCCGGTCTCCCCCTTCCCCGCTCATCTAAGTGTTCTACATCCTCGGGTCCTGACCATCGAGCGAGGCTCGGCCGCCGCTCGTACGCTAGGTTGCAATGCCGTGGTCAAGGCTAGGGGGCGAGGGCTGGAGAGTCAGTAGGAGCTCTTGAGGCACGATGCTCAGGAGCCCCCCCTTTAACGTGCAAGCGAAGTGCATGAAAAAAGGAAAACCGACAGGGCTGCCTACAGCCAGACTCCATGGATTCCTGCGGGTTAGTCCGAGAAGAGAGCATAACTCGTAAACACGCTTGCTGTCCTGCCACTGATATTTCCGCAAGAAGACGAAGGCACTGAGGATCTGGTGAGGTGACATGCGCGGGGCGGGCCGCGAGCCAGAGCTCGACCTCTCAGATTTGTCAGCATTGCAGGGACGGACCCGAGCACAAGCGTCGTGCCACGATGTGTAGCCCCCGTTGCGGGATGAGCAAGAGGCTGGTCAGTAACGCGGGAGGCCACGAAGGGCGATAAGACGCCAGGCAAGCAGGTGATGACATAAATCATCTCATGGATAAGGTAGAGCTAGTTCTGATAGATGCAGGAAGGGTACATGCCATAGGGACGGACCCACGTGGCTTGGGGATGATGGAGCCCGACGGGCGCCCCCAACTGAACAAACCAAAAGATATCACCTGACACCGTTACTGAAGAAATGCTGGAGTAGCCGAAGACGCGTGCTGAAGGAGTCGCTCCTCATGAGCCGCCCATGACCTGAACCTCGGGAGGCTCTGAGGGCCCAGGGGCTCGCGAGGATCCGCCGCCACCTCCATCAGGATCACCTAGAGCCTAGCCTCCTGAGCCGCGAGGATGCTCCGCATGTGACGCTGATGCATGATAGCCCTGCCCAGCAAGCCGAAAGGCATGCGAATGTAGCTATGAGGTTGGCCCTCGCACCGACCGACGCAGGACAACTAGAAGAGCCGCTGAGAGGCAACCCTGTTGAGTCCTGGGATGTTGACGCAGACGCACAACTCGCTATCCTCGCCAGGACAAGGAGCTACGTCAGGTGGCGGGCGATGGTCGCCCCGTATGGCTCTTTCCTTCTAAAGCTCCTCGGTTGCCTTGGTGATGAATTCCCGAGATCTAGGTGCCTCACGCCCCGCGCTTTCCTCACGAAAGCGAGCGTTGAAGCACGCCTCCATGTGGTTCCCAAGCACCTTCCTCGTGACGCTGTCCAGGTCAGAGGCCCTTCAAAGGAGAGCCCCCGAGCCCAACCTGAGGGAGGCGCCAGGCGCGCCTTCCTATGCGAGAGTGGGAGGCGCCCCGACTATGGGCGCCGGTCCTGAGGTGGAGCCGCTGGACACCCCGCTCTCTTGAGGTTCTTGGCGGACCAGTTGCTTCTTCTTCTTAGGGACAACCTCAGGAGGGTAGACAGCGCCCTCGTTGTATGGGTCTTCAATCCCTGCAGCCTCGTAGGCGCGCTCGAGAGAGAACATCACGTCCTTCTCCTCGCAGGCGACCATGATGATGTCGCGGCTCCCTGGCATCTTGAGGACATTGTATGCATGGTGGGTGACTGTCATGAACTTGGCCAGGGCCGGGTAGCCGAGGATGGCATTGTACGGAAGGAGAATGTGAGCGACAACGAAGTCAATGAGCTCAGTGCGGTAGTTGTCGCGGGTGCTGAAGGTGATAGGGAGGTGGATCTACCCTATCGAGGTGGTGGAGCCGTCGGTCACTCTTGAGAGTCGCTTGGTGGGTTGCAGCTGGTCATAGGGCACTTGGAGTCGCTTGAATTTCTCAATGGAAAGAACGTTGAGCCCCGCACCGCCATCGATGAGAGTCTTGGTGATGAGGACATTGCTGATGGTTCCCGAGCAGAGCATCGGGAGAGCGCCGACTGTTCCCACACACTTGAGCTGGTCGGACGAGCTGAAGGTGATGATGCACTTGGACCACCTAAGCGGACGCGTAGCCTTGATCTTGGTGAGGGCCGCGTTCACCTCACGAGCAAACTAATTGAAGATGTGATGGGAGGCAGCGGTCTGAGCGCCGCCCAGGATGCAAGCGACAGCACGAGGCTCCTGGATGCCCCCCAGCCCCGACGTCCTGGTGGTGATCGTCATTCCTTCTTACTCGTCGTGGCAGCAGAGGGAGCCCAGCATTGCCCCGAGGACGGTCCTCATGGGGTTGGTCCCTCCAGGGGCCCTCGCGAGGCTGATCGCGCCCCTCTTGACGGGGGTCGCAGCCGTCCTCCACTTCGGCCTCCTCCGTGGCCATAGCCTCGATCGTTGCGCTCGGGGAGATGACCGAGGCACCCGCCGTGAATGGCCCAGAGCTCCTAACAGTGGTCAGTGTTGTGGCTGTGTACATTGTGGAAGACGCGGAACAGGCGGCTGCCCTTGGATGACTACGGGTTGTCGCAACCACGCTTCATATCTGGTTCGGCCGTGAGCACGGCTACCCCCTTGCACTTCACGTCCTTGGCCTTGACTATCTTGTCCTCCGGGTCAGCTTCAGGGAGCTTGAGAAGGGAGAGGTGTCCCTCCTCAGCTCTCGCACACTTGGTCGCCATGTTGAACATCTCTAGAGCCATGCACATGTCCTCGTGTATGGCGAGCTCCTCCTTCATATGGACGTCTCGGATGCCATCAGTGAATGCAGAGATGATGGCCTTGTCCGACACCTTGGGGATCTTGAGACGAATGCTGTTGAAGTGCTGGATGTACTTCTGCAGGGTCTCCCCTGGCTGCTGCTTGATGCATTGCAAGTCACCCGCAGCCGATGGGCGGTCGTGAGTGCCCTGGAAGTTGGCGACGAAACACTCGCGCATCTCGTCCCAGGAGGAGATCGATCCCGCGGGCAGGTTCAGGAGCCACGAGCGTGCCCCATCCTTGAGGGCCATGGGAAACCAGTTCACCTTAACCTTCTCGTCACCGTTGGCCGCCTTGATGCTCAGCTCGTAAAGCTGCAGGAACTCAGTAGGGTCGGGGGTGCCGTCGTAGCGCGGAGGCAGGTCGGGCTTCAACTTCCCCAGCCAGACGATGCTGCGCAGGTCATGAGTGAAGGCGTGGCAGCCCGCTGTGGTCACGGGAGCCCGTCGTGGAGGCAGAGCCAGATCTTGGCTCTCGCGCGCCACCGCCAGAGGCGGCACATGGTCTTGACGTGGCGGTGCTGGGAGTGCATGAGCATCTTCTTGCGGATGCTGGACCACCTAGCAGCTTTCTTCTTCACGCGCCGGTGCCCTGCGCAGCGGGTCACGCCGCGGGACCTCGCGCCTTGGCTCGACCATGGTGTCTTGACGGGGAGGCGGAGGAGGTGCTCCGTGAGCTACGTCACCCGCAGCTGGATGCGGGCGAGACAACGAGAGAGGCGGTGCAGGCGAGCCCCGGGCGGCGCTGACAAGCTCGGCGATGCGGTCCAGCCAGTCTTTGTAGAGGTTGTCGACGGGGCGATAGCGCAGGAGCTCGCGCGCCATGAGCAACATGGCATGGACGTCCGCCTGCCCGCGACGAGCATGGGATGACGAACCAGCCATAGTCAGCGACGAGGTGGTGGTGCGCCCATCACGCCGCACGGAGGGGTGCAATGATGTAGCTTGCTGCTCATGCCCCGCCGGGCCGGTAGCGCCTTTGGCGGCAGGCGACGGGGAACGACGGGGAGGCCCGCCAGCAGGCGCCGTCTGGGCGACGCTAGTGGTGAGGGCGGTCCGACGCTCAGCACGAGCCCAACGGGCGTCAGCTATAGAAGCGGTGGAGCGGTGGCAGGTCGAGCGGCGGAAGAGAGGCTCCGACATACCCCTACCTTGCGCCAAATGTCGGATTTCGGGTTCCTCAGACCCTTGAGAGGTTCGAACTCCAAGGTGCGTGCGAAGAACTCGTCCTCCCCAGTGTGCCTACTCGCTAATCTCATAGCCTAGCTCGACGAACAGAATTGAAAAGAGACATAGCAGTTTTACCCAGGTTCGGGCCCCCTTGCGGTGTAAAACCTTACTCCTGCTTTGTGGTGGATTGGCCTCGAGGGGCTGAGGATGAACTAGTACAGTCAAAGAACAACCTCAGGAGGAGGAGTGTTCTTGTGCTCGATGAGCTGGTGGGTGTGAGGGTGGTCTGAGTGATCTCTCCTTCTATGGTGGTGGCCAAGTCCTATTTATAGTGGCCTTGGTCCTCGTCCCAAATGAAGGTGGGAAGGGATCCCACAATCGCCAAATTCGAAGGGAGACAACTCGTACATGCTATCGTGACAAAAGTAGTCTTCTCCTGTGAAAGCCTCTAGTCGTGACGCCGTGGTGGGCTCGACGATGACCTCCGTCCTATCGTCCTGGTGGTCTTGGTCTTATTGCACCGGAATGGAAACGTTTGACTGATTCCTTGGGACTCCGTGTCTGTACCTGCCTCCTTAGCACCAAAGAGGAAACTGGTACACTGCGCCCGCTGGCGCCCGCCTGGCGTTGGTCGTCATGGCTCATGTCATCCGAGGCTCATGAGATGATCCTTGCATAGAAATCTCCGCTCCTCAGGAGCCAGCCTGAGGAGGCCGCTCTTCGTGGAGGTCTTGGTGTTGTCCGCCTCGCGAGGCTTGGCCCCTCGTGAGAGTCTTGAGTTGCTGATAATGAGACCGGGCCGTACCAGGCCGTCGATGGAGCCACGCCGTGGGCCACAGGCAGGCAAGTCTGGGAAACCCCGTTCTCAGAACGCCGACAAACATTTCATTGTGTTTCTTTGAAATTCTTTTTCCTTTTCTTTCGGTCGTAAGGAGAAGACCACGATGAAAATGTTGAGTGGCGCTGATATGCATTATTGTTGATCTAACAAAGAGCCCATATTACCTTGTCGTCTCCTCTGAATAAATGTTTTCAGATTCCAGCTTTTTCTAATGCACGTGCACTCTTATTATTCATCTCATCGTTCGGTCATGCAAGTGAAAGGCAATAATGACGATATATGATGAAATGGTTGAGATGAGGAAACGCTGGTACGAACTCGACCTGTTTTGTTTTGTAAATATGATTCGCGATACATAGAACGAGTCGAGACGTGGTGTGAGTCGAGCCGATTGGGTTGGATGTGGATGAACAGTTCCTGGTGGGGGGTTGGATGAATAGGACCCCGCCCGTGTGTATAGGCGGTTGCCGCTGGATGAACAGGACCCCGTGGTATATAATACGCGGTTGCCGCTGGATGAATAGGAGCCCAAGGAGGCCGCCACACACCCTAGACGGTTGGGGGTGGATGAACGGGACCCCGTGGTATATAATACATGGTTGCCGCTGGATTAATAGGAGCCCAAGGAGGCCGCCACAAACCCTAGACGGTTGGGGGTGGATGAACAGGACCCCGTGGAGACTGGTTGAACTAAAGCGGGTGGTGGCTGGATGCACAGTAGCCCTTGGATGAATAGTGTCTGGTGGAGGCTGGAGACGGTGGATGAACAATAGTAGGTGGAGGCTCGAGGAAGTCGACGGTGGATGAACAGTAGCCCATGGAGTCCCATTTTGCGGTATGCCACACCCTTCCAGATTAACAAGACACCCGTTTCGACCATAGGAGGTTGAAGAGAAGTCCGTTTCCTTCATTTTGCGGTACGCCACACCCCTCCCGATCAACAGGACCTCGTTTCGGCCGTAGTAGGTTGAAGAGAAGTCCGTTTCCTCCGTTTTGTAGTACGCGAGACCCCTCCCAGTGAATAGGATCCCGTTTTGACCATAGGCGGTCGAACAGAAGGCCGTTTCCTCCATTGTGCGGTACACAGGCCTCGTTTCGGGTGTTCCCTCCAAGCCGGTTGGCTCCCGATGAACAGGACGCGTTCCGATCTAGTGGCTTCGCTCCCGATGGACAAGACGCATTCCGACCAAGTCACTTGGCTCTCGGTGAAGACGATGTTGTTTCCTCCATTCCGACCTAGCCAGTTAGCTGCCGGTGAACAGGACAACGTCGCTGCCGTTCGTTGCCTCTCCATGTACATGAGCCCTGGCCATACGTATGCACGAGTATGCGTTCGAGACCCCGCCCTTATGTACGTACGTAGCCGTATTTAATTTCTTGCTGTGTGGTTGTACCTACGTGTACACGATATATATAGACCGGACTGCGTGACATGCTATGTCCATGCCTATAGTACGACACATGCATCTCCTTACTCAGACACGATTCATCGCTGCAGAGAGACCGATCGACCAGTATCTACGTACACGATCGCGACCAGACAGACAAACCGACATATGGTTCGACCCAGTGGGTCACAGATGCCAGGGAGGATAATTAGGCACTTCCTTCTATGCAAAGATAAAGCTGGTGGGTCATGAGGGAGTCCTGGATTAGGGGGTCCTCGGGTGTACGGTCTGTTCGATATGTGCTGGACTGATGGGGCGTGAAGATAAAGCAGAAGACTATCCCTCGTGTCCGGGTAGGACTCATATATGCATGGATGGCAAGTTTGATGTCCGGATGTTCCGTTTCCTTCCTCTACAAACCTACTCTGTACAATCCTAGGCCCCTCCATTGTGTATATAAATCGTAGGGGTTAGTCCATAGAGGCTATCAGAACAATCATAGGCTAGACAACTAGGGTTTAGCCATTACGATCTCGAGGTAGATCAACTCTTGTAACCCCTATACTCATCGAATACAATCAATCAGGACATAGTGTTTTACCTCCTTAAAGAGGGCCTGAACCTGGGTAAAACATAGTGTCCCCATCGTCCCTTGTTACATTGATCCTTAGAATCATAGCTTGGGCCCCCCTACCCGAGATCTGCCGGTTTTGACACCGACATTGGTGCTTTCATTGAGAGATCTGCTGTGTGGTCACCAAAAGAGATCAATGGCTCGCCTTGTCATCAACAACAATATCACTTCTGGAAGGAGCCTAACGTCAGGATATGTCCTCCAGCTCGGCGGTTTCATTGTGGGTGCCCGCATGGCCATCAAGCCGACAATGTTCCCCGCGATCGCCAAACACCACCCCCGCATCGGTCTCGAGTACTCCGAAAAGATGGATCTGGCGGACATTCATCCTTAAATGAACTGCTAGATCACATCGCCACCCTAGGGCTTTCGATGGACTATGATCGGATCGGGCTTAAACCTGACCAGAGGGAAATTAATCTCCCGACGGTCACCCACCTGGTAACGGTCGTCGAGGAACGAGCCGAAAACACTTCTTCCACTAAGTTAAAGACCAGTTATGTTCGGATCTCCAAATCCCTTGAGTCAGACACTCTCCCCTTGGATGCGACATCCTGTCCCCCAAATTCAGGACCGGACATAGGGTCTGGGGAGCACTTGGATATTCCCGGACCCGTACTGGGAACCTCGGAGATTTTACAAGCTCCGAATACAATCATGGGTCGGGATTTGAGTTTTAGCCCATCCGGCCACCACAATCAATACTTCCCAAGAAATACAGGCCCTCCAGACATATATGATATGGTTTATGTACGGCAACAACCTCAGGAAACGGTCCATCACTTTTGGGCCAGGTTCCTACTTGTCAAAAACAAGATTAAGGATTGTTGCGACGATGATGCAGTCTCGGTCTTTCATCATAATTATAACGACAAGGGAATTCGGAATGCCCTCGACCGCTATTGCATACAAAGTTTCACGGATCTATAGCATGTCATACGGAAGTACTGCACGATGGAAAGCACATGGAAGGCCTAGAGAATCCGGTTGGAACCTGCTGCCTTCAAGCAATGTACTGCCCGGGCAAAATGGATACACCCTTACAAGGCATCCAGCCATAAGCCCGTCGGCAAGAAAAACAAACCCTTTACGGGGTACAGGTCCGTTTTTGATGAACTCCTCGATATACCCTGTTCGATACATGCGACGCCGAGTACTGACCCAACTCATAGCCTTTGAGCATGTTGGGTACTCCGACAGGTAGCTAAAAGTGGGGAGGCCATCCTTACCACCACTACTACAGATAATTATTCTCCGCAGGATAATGATCTTAACGTCGTGGCGGTTTTTGAGACTTTCTGTTCCAATAATCGGCGTAAGAGGGCGCTCCACGACCTCGCCGAAGTCCACCAAGTAAGTATGGAGCCCATGGAACGACGTGGCAATAACATTCACCGCTGACGACGAACCAAGGGCCCAATCAGTTCGAGCACCCGCCGCTCTAGTTCTAAACCCAATTGTGGACGGCTTCTGACTTACCAAAGTGCTCATGGACGGAGGTAGTGGGCTTAACCTCATCTATGAGGACACGCTCGACAAAATGTTGATTGATAGAACACGCATTGAGCAAAGCAACACCACCTTTCGAGGCATCATCCGCAGTCGAGAAGCACGATGTTTGGGGAGAATTAAACTTGACGTACTATTCGGCACGCGTGAAAATTACAGGTCGAAAGAGTTGCTCTTTCACATTGCTCCCTTCAATAGCGGATATCACGCCCTTCTAGGGCGGGGCACTTTTTCACGCTTCCAAGCCGTACCCCATTATGGGTACATGAAGCTCAAAATGCTAGGGCCCAATGGAATAATCATAGTTACAAGTGATCTGGATAAAGCACTCCGCGTCAAAAACAAAACCGCATCCTTGGTGCCTGAGGCACAGTCCGAAGCCCTTGCGGCCGAAGAACTAACCACCCTACGATCCACAATGGACAAGGATGATGTGATTCTCGATAAGAGACCTAAATCCACCTCTTTCAAACCAGCAGATAAAATAGTTAAATTTCAAGTGCATCCGACGGATCCTAATAAAACAACGTCCATCGAAGCACAGCTGGATCCGATGGTAGACGCCGCCTTGTGCACATTCCTACATGAAAACTAGGATATCTTTGCCTGGCACCCTTCGGACATGCCCGGGATCCCACGCAGACTGACCGAACACAGCCTCAACATAATCAAAGGGTTCAAACCCGTCAAGCAGACGCTGTGGTGATTTTCCGAACCCAAACGACAAGCTATGGGGGAGGAGCTAGCCAAATTACTCGAGGCCGGGTTCATCAGAGAAATCAAACACCCAAATTGGCTAGCCAACTTGGTCATGGTGCCGAAGAAGGATAAATATTGGCGCCTTTGTGTCGATTTCAAAGACCTCAAAAAGGCTGGCCCTAAAGACCGTTTCCCGTTGCCCCGCATTAACCAGATTATTGATGCGACCGCAGGACACGACTCATTGTGTTTCCTCGACACTTACTCCAGATACCACCAGATTAAAATGAAGGAGTCCGACCAGGCCGCAACGATGTCCATCACCCTGTATGGGCCTTTCTCTTTCAACACTATGCCTTTCGGGCTTAAAAACGCTGGTGCCACTTACCAACGCATGATTCAAACATGCTTGGAAAAACAAATCAGCAAGACAGTTGAAGCATATGTGGACGACGTGGTCATCAAGACTAAACACATCGAATCCTTGGTGGATGATCTCCGTCTCACATTTGACAACCTTCGAACATATGGCATACGGTTCAATCCGGAAAAATGCATCTTCGGTGTTCCAGCCGGAAAGCTATTAGAGTTCATTGTCTCCCACAGAGGAATTGAAGCAAACCCAGCTAAAATCCGAGCCTTGTCGCAATTGGCTATGCCAACAGACCTAAAACAGGTCCAAAAGCTTGTAGGGTGCGTAGTGGCCTTGAGCCGCTTTATCTACATTATAGGAGAAAAAGCATTATGACTTTACAGACTTCTTAGATGCACTGACAACTTCAAATGGAGGGAAGCGGCCCCAGCCATATTGGAAGAAAGAAAAAACTTACTAGCAAGCAATCCAATCCTAGCCGCCCCAAGTGTTGGCGAGGCTATGCTGCTTTATATCTCCGCAACTCACCAAGTAGTAAAGCCTGTACTCATCGTCGAGTGAGGCGAAGAGGGGCATAAATTCCCCATCCAAAAGCCAGTGTATTACGTATCGGAGGTCCTTACACCATGAAAATACCGATACCCTCACTACCAAAAGATAGCTTACATGGTCTTTATGGCATCCCGAAAGCTCTGACACTATTTTCAAGAGTGTTCGATCCCGGTGGCATCCGAAGTGCCACTTAACGACATTATAGACAACAGGGATGCCACCGACCGCATAGCTAAATGGGCCATTGAGCTCTTACCATTTGAAATAACATACAAGCCACGTCGAGCTACTAAATCTCAGGTGTTGGCCGGCTTCGTCATAGAGTGGACGGAAGCCGAGCTCCCCAAAGAGTACAGTTCCTACTCCAACTAGATCATGTACTTCGACGGCTCTAAAATGCTAGCCGGACTGGGGGCTGGTGTCATCTTGACATCCTCTATGGGGGAAACAGTCCGCTACGTGTTACAAATCATGTATACGGACTCTAATAATGCAACCGAATACGAGGCACTTCTACATGGTCTCCGCATGGCTGTCTCCATGGGCATACACCGCCTAGAGGTGCGCAGCGACTCAAACCTCGCAATATCTCATGTAAATGGAGAGTTTGATGCAAAAGATCCAAAAATGGCGGCATATTGAAACGCCGTATTAAAAATATCGGTCTGTTCGAGGGGCTCGAATTTCATGACGTCGTTAGAGTCAGTAACCAGGCTGTAGATATACTCGCTTGCATGGGCGCCAAGCGCGACCCCATCACGCCCAACACCTTTGTGGAAAGGCTCTTCAAGCCATCCATGGTATGGCAGGACGAGAGCGGAGACCCAAGTATGGACCTGATCATGCCCCCAGCAGCCGAATACGATACAAGTATCATTGGGGGTTCAGATACCGAAATAATACCCTCTGCTCATTAGATCGTGGTTGTTATTGCTCCATGGACCGAACCCTTCCTAGCCTACCTTAATAGGTAGGAGCTTCCTGATGATCAAAACAAGGGCCATCGTATAGTTCGGCGTTCTAAAGCCTACAAAGTTCACGAAGGCGAACTATACAAGAAAATTATTACCTGAGTTCTCCAAAGGTGCATCTCCGAAGAGGAGGGACAACAACTCTTAGCTGAAATAAATGCTGGTCTAGGCGGCCATCACACCGCAGCTCGGGTCCTCGTAAGCAAAGCCTTCCGGACAGTTTTTTTCTGCCCAACGACCCGAGTAGATGCACAAGCCCTTGTCTAGCGCTGTGTGGAATGTCAGCTTTTCGCCAATCAAAGTCATATGCCTCCCACTGCCTTAAGAACAATCCCCATCACTTGGCCCTTCGTGGTCTGGGGCCTTGACATGGTCGGACCCCTTAAAGGGGGAATCCACAAAAAGAAATATTTACTTGTTATGGTGGATAAATTCACTAAGTGGATAGAGGCCAAACCAGTGAAAACGGCCGATGCAGGGCCAGTGATTGACTTTATATCTGGCGTGGTACACCGCTATGGTGTCCCCATAGCATCATCACTGATAATGGATCTAATTTTGCAGCCGATGAGGTGAAAAACTGGTGTGCTAAATTGGGCATTAAACTCGACTATGCATCCGTATACCACCCTCAAACAAAAGGTTAGGTTGAACGGGCTAATGGTATGATAATGAGCGGCATCAAAACGCGACTTGTGCACTCCCTACGGGAGTCGGATAAGACTGGGTTGAGGAACTCGATTTCATACTCTGGGGGCTGCGTACTACACCTAACCGAACAACTGGATACACACCTTTCTTCATGGTGTACGGTGCAGAAGATGTCCTGCCTTGTGACATCATTCATGACTCAGCTCGAGTGCACATGTACGAAGAGCAAGAAGCCGAGCTTGATCGGCAGGACGACCTAGATGGCCTCGAAGAGGAACGTGATATTGCACGAGCCCGTTCCGCATTTTATCAACAACATGCCAAGTGATACCAAAGCAGAGAAGTGCGGGCCAAGACTTATAACGTTGGCGAACTTGTCTTACGTCTCCCGGAGAAGAAGAAGGATAAGCTCGAACCAAGATGGGAGGGCCCCTTCATCATAGATGAATTTCTCACAGGAGGAGCCTATCGCCTTCGAAACACATTGGACAATCGCCTTGAGCCGAATCCATGGAAGCTGCTCGGCTCCGATGATTCTACATATAGTTCGGTCGCATCCTTTTTATTTTTGACTAGGTTTCTTTTTTTCTTCTCTCCTTTTTATTTTTCCTTTTTATATCCTAGGGTATGTTCAGATCTACCGAACTGTTAGGGGTACACATCTTTAAATGTGTATACCCCACTATAACTGGGGGCTTCTTTGACGAAGCTTATTACTAAAAGCTTGTTGCGTACATTGCTTACGTCGTTTGTTCTATACATCTTTTGACATTATATGCACCTCTATGACTTCATTTTTTTCCAAGTCGGGTTGCCTCGCTCCTGTGCTTATACCCTACGTTCCCGATTGTTCAACTAGGGTGTAAAGGGAGTACCTCTACGATTGCTACAACTGGGTAATCCAGATCTGTACCTCAAACGGGTGAAGCCAAAGGCTAGCGTTCTTACGGGAATAATTGGTCGACAAGCAACGTCAGATAGTCTACGCGTATGTAGTTCTTCTAATAAATACGGGATAGGCTGCCTGTACTTCAAAACAAAGCCTAGGCATGCATAATTAAGCGTGCCGACCCAACAAAAGGAATCCTTAACGAAACTATTTTCCCTGGAAGATGTTTCTTACGTTAAATAGTAATATAACATAACTCCCCGAACAAGTTTTGTCTATTTGAGCAATATGACTTGATTGCCTGGTTTCCGGACATCATGAATTTTCATTACATTCTAACATGGTATCCGGAAACACTCCAACTTCTTGGTTTGGAGGTTGAAGCCGAAGGCCTGCGATGACAAATTTTGACAAGTTCGGTCGGAGATAAGTTCGATGATAAAGTACATTTGATACATGGAATCGAACGCCTACTCTTTCTCTATGTCATCTATAGGACTGTCTAAGTTACAACCGTCTTGCGAATATTTCGCAGCTATCATCACTTGATTGCATACCAAGTTCCCGGGAATCTCTTTCCCATCCCATCCCCGAGGTCCAACTCGTACCATATGATTTGGATCGAGCCCGGTGCAGCATGTTTTCACCATCGCCCATGCCTCATGTGCACCTTCCTGGCATGCCGAGGTCTTCCGTAGCTCAAAATGGCACTGGGCCCCTTTGAAAAGGTCGCCAACCCCTCCATACTTTTTGGAGGGGCATCGAATGACCGTAGGGCTTTGACCATACCCTTCATGGACTTCTGGGCCGCTCGTGCACTGCGGACAGCTCTTTTAGCACGTCGCCTTGGAACCCAGATACCTCCTCTTCAGGGCGCCCGGTTAACAAACCTGCAAGAACAAGCATTATAGCACTTTGAATTACGGGATAATATGAGTCCCTTGGATGGTTCAAAGGTCATACCAAATATGCCGCCTTTCAACTTTTTATTCTCTTTATGTGCGTCCGATAACTGAGCCTCTAAGTTCTTTATCTCTTCGTCTTGCTTATCCTTTTCCTCCTCCAGTATGTTCTTTTACTCAGTGGTCATCGTGGCTTTCTTCATCTCCTCCAGCTCTGTGGTGGCGGCTTTAGCTTTGTCTGGCTCGTCTCAAGCTCCTGGGATAACACGTTGTTCTTCTCTTTGAGAACCTACGGTCATCATGATCCTTAAATCCGTTTGCCTGAACCGCTTCAAGTCTCGGGGGCTACTGGCATATATCTATTAAAAATTACACAAACCATTACCTGTATTTCTTTTGAAAACAGGTGGGCAGCTCCAGCAAGTCCGTCCCAGGCGGCTCGGATAAAGGCATCCACGGTGCTGAGGGCAGTAAATTCCCGCTCAACAAAAATTGGAGCTCGCATAGTCTCTTTCAGTCATCGGTGATTCAGCACGCTCTCCACTTCGGAATTTGTGATGGACACTTCATTGGAATGCTCATGAGGTGGATGAGCCGGGGCCCCATCCGTATTGGCTCTTGTCCTAGTTGATGAGTCCGGCGTCGGATTAGCTGATAATTGGCTAACTGGGATTTTGGACACGGTTCGCCATGTGCTCCTCCTAGAATAAAACGGGAGGAGACATATGACAATCTGGTCTTATGCCTAGGCACATATTAAAGGATATACCTCTTTTATGAAGGAGGGGGCTTGATGGCACTCCTGGTTCCTTCCGTTTTGAAGGCTCACCCTGCATATATGCTACCTTCCGGGGGCTGCCCTTGGGGTGCGGCTCACTGAGCGCCGATCCTATGAAGCACGATTCAGTGTGCTGGGTGAGACGCAAGTGGGGGGTTCATTTTTAGGATAATCTCCTAATACTTACATTGGAAAAGAGAGGAGGTCGGGGTAGTCTGCCATAATAGCCACTTCTGAGCCATGAAGGCTCGCTTGATAAAAGACTCCATCACCAAACTCTATAGATATATCCGGATCTTCTCGGGAGCCGGTGTCCTCATTGCGAGCATAGTCATCTGGCTATGGGGAGGGGCAGTGAATATTTTTGCCACCTTTCTCCATGTCTGATTTAAGACGGTTAGAACGATTTCGTTAGCATACCTTGATAATGAGGCGATACGATCCTGATAATCAAAAACTTACCCATTCAATGAGGCTCGGTCTCTATTCCTTCTAACTTACCCAGTCAATGGGGTTATACTCCCTTCGTCCGGGTTTAAAGGGCCTCTTGGCCACGAAGCGCCATCCGAAAATGTAAGGTCGTGCAAGCCAAACCTGCTCCAATCACATCGTTCCGTATTCCTATGCGGTGCCTTGTTAACCGAGTGAGCAGTTATGAGCCGTGCATGCAAGCCAGTGCATGCAATTGTTTGCCTGCAAGCCGCCCCATGCAATGCCTTGTTTCTTGCGCTAGCTGTTCATTACGTTTGCATCCACATGTAAGCTGCCATGACTTATTAATTTAGCATCTACTTTAAGCTAGAGGAGAGCCTGCTAATTTGCCAATTTTAGCTCTAATTTTCAAGCGTTTGCTTTCTAGCACTGCCTTGGTCCTATCAAAGTGGTCTTTGGGCCTAATAAACGCGGACGGAGGGAGCATATGGAAAAGCCTTCCCGACAATTTAAACGGACAAATTCTTCTTTCTCCCCTTTATAAAGATCTGCCAGAATGGCGGTCAGAGCGGCCGGGGTATCCGGACTCTCGCGTTTATAACGAGATGCGTCGTCTTCTCCATTGTAATACCAAGGGGTTACTCTGGACTGAAGGGGCTGAATGCATTTCTTTATCGTGATGGCCATGACTTTGACTATCGAGAGTTCGGAATGGGCAAGTAACCTGACCTTGCTGACTTTTTGGGAGTTCCGATGAGGTAACCTGATCCGGCTATGCGACATACTTCGGCGCCACCCACTTCAAATATGGAATCCCCTTGATGACGAGGGACGAGGCAAAACAACTCTCTCCACAATTCAAAATGAGCCTCGCAGCCTAAAAGTAGTTTGCAGAGAGTGACAAAACCTGATATGTGCAGGATGGAACCTGGTGTAAGGTTGTGCAACTAGATCCCGTAGAATTCCAATAGGCCCCTAAGGAAGGGGTGGATCGGGAATCCTAATCCCCTCAGAAGAAATGAGACAAAGCACACCCTTTCCTCCTTGTTGGGGTTCGGGAAATTCTGTGCTAGCATGTCATTGCCAATCGAGGCCAAACCCGCCCGCATGAAAACTAGATATACGGGGGGGGGGGGGGGGGGGGGATATCCCTGCATCTGAAGTCGATTCAGCCGGAGGTGAGATACGGAGCAGCTTCGCCAATCACCCGCTTGAGGGCCGTGGGGGTGCGAAGTAGAGCAAGGAGCGCTGGCCATTGCTACGTCTTGAGCCTGCTTTGGTTTTCCCCGAAGAGGAAGGGATGATGCAGCAGAGTAGCGTAAGTATTTCCCTCAGTTTTTGAGAACCAAGGTATCAATCCAGTAGTAGGCCACGCTCAAGTCCCTTGTACCTGCACAAAGAGATAGCTACTCGCAACCAACGCGATTAGGGGTTGTCAATCCCTTCACGGTCACTTACGAGAGTGAGATCTGATAGATATAATATTTTTGGTATTTTTGGTATAAAGATGCAAAGTAAGAAGTAAAAGCAAAGTAAAAAAGCAAAGCAAGATTAAAGTGATGGAGATTGATATGATGAGAATAGACCCCCGGGCCATAGGTTTCACTAGTGGCTTCTCTCAAGAGCATAAGTATTCTATGGTGGGTGAACAAATTACTATTGAGCAATTGACAGAATTGAGCATAGTTATGAGAATATCCAGGCATGATCATGTATATAGGCATCACGTCCGTGACAAGTATACCGAAACGATTCTGCATCTACTACTATTACTCCACTCATCGACCGCTATCCAGCATGCATCTAGAGTATTAAGTTAAAAACAGAATAACGCCTTAAGCAAGATGACATGATGTAGAGAGATAAATGCATGCAATATGAAATAAACCCCATCTTGTTATCCTCGATGGCAACGATGCAATACGTGCCTTGCTGCCCCTTCTGTCACTGGGAAAGGACACCGCAAGATCGAACCCAAAGCTAAGCACTTCTCCCATGACAAGAACTACCAATCTAGTTGGCCAAACCAAACGGATAATTCGAAGAGACTTGCAAAGATAACCAATCATACATAAAAGAATTCAGAGAAGATTCAAATATTGTTCATAGATAGACTTGATCATAAACCCACAATTCATCGGTCTCAACAAACACACCGCAAAAAGAAGAATACATCGAATAGATCTCCACAAGAGAGGGGGAGAACTTTGTATTGAGATCCAAAAAGAGAGAAGAATCCATCTAGCTACTAACTCTGGACCCGAAGGTCTGAGGTAAACTACTCACACTTCATCGAAGAGGCTATGATGATGTAGAAGCCCTCCGTGATGACGGCCCTCTCCGGCGGAGCTCCGGAACAGGCCCCAAGATGGGATCTCGTGGATACAGAAAGTTGCGGCAGTGGAATTAGGTTTTTGGCTCCTGTTCTGATTGTTTGGGGGTACGTAGGTATATATAGGAGGAAGGAGTGCATCGGTGGAGCATCAAGGGGCCCACAAGGCAGGGGGCGTGCCCTAGGTGGGGGGCGCCCCCCACCCTCGTGACCACCTCTTTGACTCCTTGGAGTAGGGTCCAAGTCTCCTAGATCACGTTCGGTGAGAAAATCATGTTCCCGAAGGTTTTATTCCGTTTGGACTCCGTTTGATATTCCGTTTCTTCGAAACACTGAAATCGGCAAAAAAGCAGCAATTCTGGGTTGGGCCTCCAGTTAATAGGTTAGTCCCAAAAATAATATAAAAGTGGAAAATAAAGCCCAATGTAGTCCAAAATAGTAGATAATATAGCTTGGAGCAATCAAAAATTATAGATACGTTGGAGACGTATCAGGCATCCCGAAGCTTAATTCCTGCTCGTCCTCGAGTAGTTAAATGATAAAAAGAGAATTTTTGATGCGGAGTGCTACTTTGCATAATTTCAATGCAAATCTTCTTAATTGTGATATGAATATTCAGATTCGTAAGATTCGAGACAAAAGTTTATATTGACATAAAAATAATAATACTTCAAGCATACTAACAAAGCAATTACGTCTTCTCAAGATAACATGGCCAAAGAAAGTTATCCCTACAAAATCATATAGTCTGGCTATGCTCTATCTTCACCACACAAAGTATTTAAATCATGCACAACCCCGATGACAAGCCAAGCAATTGTTTCATACTCTAACTTTTTCAAAACTTTTTCAATCTTCACGCAATACATGAGCGCGAGCCATGGGTATAGCACTATAGGTGGAATAGAATGGTGGTTGTGGAGAAGACAAAAAGGAGGGGAAGATAGTCTCACATCAACTAGGCGTATGAATGGTCTATGAAGATGCCCATCAATAGATATTAATGTGAGTGAGTAGGGATTGCCATGCAACGGATGCACTAGAGCTATAAGTATATGAAAGCTCAAAAAGAAACTAAGTGGGTGTGCATCCAACTTGCTTGCTCATGAAGACCTAGGGCAATTTGAGGAAGCCCATCATTGGAATATACAAGCCAAGTTCTATAATGTAAAATTCCCACTAGTATATGAAATTGATAACATGAGAGATTCTCTACTCTGAAGATCATGGTGCTACTTTGAAGCACAAGTGTGGTAAAAGGATAGAAACATTGTCCCTTCTCTATTTTTCTCTCATTATATATATATATATATATTTTTTATTTGGGCCTTTTCTCTTTTTTATGGCCTCTTTTTATTTGGGCTTCATTGGCCTCTTTTTTTATTTATTTTTCGTCTGGAGTCTCATCCCGACTTATGGGGGAATCATAGTCTCCATCATCCTTTCCTTACTGGGACAATGCTCTAATAATGATGATCATCACACTTTTATTTTTCTTACAACTCAACAATTACAAATCGATACTTAGAACAAAATATGACTCTATATGAATGCCTCCGGCGGTGTACCGGGATATGCAATATGACAATGATGAATGTGTCATGATGAACTAGATGGTGGAAAGTTGCATGGCAATATATCTTGGAATGGCTATGGAAATGCCATAATAGGTAGGTATGGTGGCTGTCTTGAGGAAGGTATATGGTAGGTGTATGATACCGGTGAAAAGTGCACGGTATCAGAGAGGCTAGCAAAGGTGGAAGGGTGAGAGTGCGTATAATCCATGGACTCAACATTAGTCATAAAGAACTCATATACTTATTGCAAAAATCTAGAAGTTATCAAAGCAAAGTATTACGTGCATGTTCCTAGGGGGATAGATTGGTAGGAAAAGACCATCGCTCGTCCCCGACCGCCACTCATAAGGAAGACAATCAATAAATAAATCATGCTCCGACTTCATCACATAACGGTTCACCATACGTGCATGCTACGGGAATCAGAAACTTTAACACAAGTATTCTTTAAATTCACAACTACTAAACTAGCATGACTTTAATATTATCACCTCCATATCTCAAAACAATTATCATGCTTCAATCTTTTCTTAGTATTCAACACACTCAAAAGAAAGTTCCACAAATCTTGAATACCAAGCATATTATTATTAATAAAATTACCATGCTATTAATAGACTCTCAAAATAATTTAAGTGAAGCATGAGAGATCAATAGTTTCTTTAAAACAAATCCACCACCGTGCTCTAAAAGATCTAAGTGAAGCACATAGAGAAAAATTATAACGCTCAAAAGATATAAGTGAAGCACATAGAGCAAAACTACTTAGCTCAAAAGATATAAGTGAAGCACATAGAGCAAAAATTACTTAGCTCAAAAGATATAAGTGAAGCACATAGAGTATTCTATCGAATTTTAATTCATGTATGGCTCTCTCAAAAGGTGTGTACAACAAGGATGATTGTGGCATACTAAGACACAAAGACACAAATAATACAAGATGCTCCAAGCAAAACACATATCATGTTGGTGAATAAAAATATAGCTCCAAGTAAATTACCGATGGAAGTGGACGAAAGAGGGGATGCCTTCCGGGGCATCCCCAAGCTTGGACTTCTTGGTGTCCTTGGATTATCTTGGGGGTGCCATGGGCATCCCCAAGCTTAGTCTCTTGCCACTCCTTGTTCCATAATCCATCAAAAGAATTCACCAAAAACTTGAAAACTTCACAACACAAAACTTAAAGTAGAAAACTCGTGAGCTCCGTTAGCGAAAGAAAACAAAAGACCACTTCAAGGTACTGTAATGAACTCATTATTTATTTATATTGGTGTTAAACCTACTGTATTCCAACTTCTCTGTGGATTAGAAACTATTTTACTAACCATATATTCATCAAAATAAGCAAACAACACACGAAAAACAGAATCTGTCAAAAACAGAACAGTCTGTAGTAACCTGTAGCTAGCGCAAGATCTGGAACCCCAAAAATTCTAAAATAAATTGATGGACGTGAGGAATTTATCTATTAATCATCTGAAAAAATAATTAACTAAATAGCATTCTTCAAATAAAAATTACAGCAGTTCTCGTGAGCGCTAAAGTTTCTGTTTTTTACAGCAAGTTTAACAAGACTTTCCCCAAGTCTTCCCAACGGTTCTACTTGGCACAAACACTAATTAAACACATAAAACACAACCAAAACAGAGGCTAAATAATTTATTTATTACTAAGCAGGATCAAAAATCAAGGAATAAAAATAAAATTGGGTTGCCTCCCAACAGGCACTATCGTTTAACGCCCCTAGCTAGGCATAAAAGCGAGGATAGATCTAGGTTTTGCCATCTTTGGTAGGCAATCCATAAGTGGCTCTCATGATAGTTTCATATGGCAATTTTATTTTATTTCTTGGAAAGTGTTCCATGCCCTTTTTAATGGAAATTGAAATATAATATTCCCTTCCTTCATATCAATAATCGCACCGACCGTTCTAAGGAAAGGTCTACCAAGAATAATAGGGAAAGAAGGATTGCAATCTATGTCAAGAAGAATGAAATCTATGGGCACATAATTCCTATTTTCAACAATAAGAACATCATTAATTCTTCCCATAGGTTTCTTAATAGTAGAATCCACAAGATGCAAGTTTAGAGAGCAATCATCAAAATTACGAAAATCTAGCAAATCGCACAAAGTCTTGGGAATAGTAGAGACACTAGCACCCAAATCACAGAAAGCATAAAACTCATGATCTTTAATTTTAATTTTAATAGTTGGTTCCCACTCATCATAGAGTTTTCTAGGGATAGAAACTTTCAACTCAAGTTTTCTTCATAAGATTGCATCAAGGCATCAACAATATGTTCGGTGAAGGCTTTATTTTGACTATAAGCATGTGGAGAATGTAGCACGGATTGCAACAAGGGAATACAATCAATTAAAGAGCAACTTTCATAATTAAATTCCTTGAAATCCAATATAGTGGGTTTAGCAACATCAAGATTTTTATTTATTTCAATCCCACTTTCATCAATTTCATCATAAAGATCTAAATACTCAGAATTTTTAGAACGCCTTCTAGGTAAAGGAAGATCATATTCAGTTTCATCAAGATTCATATTGCAAAACAAAGATTTAATAGGTGACACATAAATAACTTTTAGATCTTCATCTTGATTTTCATAGGAATTGGAAGAACACGCTTTAATAAAGGCATCTTTGAAAGCACGCATCCTAGCGGTTCTTTCCCTGCACTCATCAATGGAAATTCTCATGGCTTTGAGAGACTCATTGATATCATGCTTAGGAGGAATAGATCTAAGCTTTAAAAATCAACCTCAAGAGAAAGTCTATCAACATTTCTAGCCAAATCATCAACTTTAAGTAATTTCTCTTCAAGCAAAGCATTAAAATTCTTTTGTGAATTCATAAACTCTTTAACACTATTCTCAAATTCCGAGGGCATCTTATTATAATTTCCATAAGAGTTGTTGTAGGAATTCCCATAATTATTAGAAGGATTACTAGGATATGGCCTAGGATTAAAATTCCCTCTATAAGCGTTGTTACCAAAATTATTCCTACCAACAAAATTCACATCCATAGATTCATTGTTATTCTCAATCAAAGTATACAAAGGCATATCATTAGGATCAGAAGAAACACTCTTAGTAGCAAATAGTTTAATAAGTTCATCCATCTTTCCACTCAAAACATTGATTTCTTCTATCGCATGCACTTTTTTATTAGAAGATCTTTCAGTATGCCATTGAGAATAATTAACCATAATATTATCTAGGAGTTTAGTAGCATATCCTAAAGTGATTTCCATAAAAGTGCCTCCCGCGGCTAAATCTAAAAGATTTCTAGAAGCAAAATTCAATCCGACATAATTTTTTTGTATAATCATCCACAAATTCAAACCATGAGTAGGGCAATTACATATCATTAATTTCATTCTCTCGCAAGCTTGTGCAACATGTTCATGATCAAGTTTCTTAAAGTTCCTAATATCGTTTCTAAGAGAGATGATCTTAACGGGAGGGAAATACTTTGAGATAAAAGCATCTTTGCACTTGTTCCAAGAATCAATACTATTTTTAGGCAAAGATGAAAACCAAGCTTTAGCATGATCTCTAAGCGAAAAAGGAAATAGCTTCAATTTAATGACATTATTATCGACATCTTTTTTCTTTTGCATATCACATAAATCAACGAAGCTATTCAGATGAGTAGCGGCATCTTCACTAGGAAGGCCGGCGAATTGAACTTTCATAACAAGATTCAACAAAGCAGTATTAATTTCACAAGATTCAGCATCGGTAAGAGGAGCAATCGGAGTGCTAATAAAATCATAGTTGTTGGTATTGGTGAAGTCACACAATTTAGTATTATCTTGACCATCGTGACAAACAAGCAAACTAGCACACGAGCAGACAAGAGCAAACAGGCAAAAGAGGCAAATAGAGAGGGAGGATAGAGAGAGAGACGGCGAATAAAATGGCAAGGGTGAAGTGGGGGAGAGGAAAACGAGAGGCAAATGGCAAATAATGTAATGCGAGAGATAGGGATTGTGATGGGTACTTGGTATATTGACTTTTTGTGTAGACTCCCCAGCAACAGCGCCAGAAATCCTTCTTGCTACGTCTTGAGCTGGCGTTGGTTTTCCCCGAAGAGGAAGGGATGATGCAGCAAAGTAGCGTAAGTATTTCCCTCAATTTTTGAGAACCAAGGTATCAATCCAGTAGGAGGCCACGCTCAAGTCCCTTGTACCTGCACAAAGTGATAGCTACTCGCAACCAACGCGATTAGGGGTTGTCAATCCCTTCATGGTCACTTACGAGAGTGAGATCTGATAGATATAATATTTTTGGTATTTTTGGTATAAAGATGCAAAGTAAAAAGTAAAAAGCAAAGCAAGATTAAAGTGATGGAGATTGATATGATGAGAATAGACCCGGGGGCCATAGGTTTCACTAGTGGCTTCTCTCAAGAGCATAAGTATTCTACGGTGGGTGAACAAATTACTGTTGAGCAATTGAAAGAATTGAGCATAGTTATGAGAATATCTAGTCATGATCATGTATATAGGCATTACGTCCGTGACAAGTAGACCGAAACGATTCTGCATCTACTATTATTACTCCACTCATCGACCGCTATCCAGCATGCATCTAGAGTATTAAGTTAAAAACCGAGTAACGCCTTAAGCAAGATGGCATGATGTAGAGAGATAAATTCGTGCAATATGAAATAAACCCCATCTTGTTATCCTCGATGGCAACGATGCAATAGGTGCCTTGCTGCCCCTTCTGTCACTGGGAAAGGACACCGCAAGATTGAACCCAAAGCTAAGCACTTCTCCCATGGCAAGAACTACCAATCTAGTTGGCCAAACCAAACGGATAATTCGAAGAGACTTGCAAAGATAACCAATCATACATAAAAGAATTCAGAGAAGATTCAAATATTATTCATAGATAGACTTGATCATAAACCCACAATTCATCGGTCTCAACAAACACACCGCAAAAAGAAGATTACATCGAATAGATCTCCACAAGAGAGGGGGAGAACTTTGTATTGAGATCCAAAAAGAGAGAAGAAGCCATCTAGCTACTAACTATGGACCCGAAGGTCTAAGGTAAACTACTCACACTTCATCGGAGAGGCTATGATGATGTAGAAGCCCTCCGTGATGACGGCCCTCTCCGGCAGAGCTCCGGAACAGGCCCCAAGATGGGATCTCATGGATACAGAAAGTTGCGGCGGTGGAATTAGGTTTTTGGCTCCTGTTCTGATCGTTTGGGGGTACGTAGGTATATATAGGAGGAAGGAGTACGTCGGTGGAGCATCGAGGGGCCCACGAGGCAGGGGGGCGCGCGCTAGGGGGGGCGCCCCCCACCCTCGTGACCGCCTCTTTGACTCCTTGGAGTAGGGTCCAAGTCTCCTGGATCACGTTCGGTGAGAAAATCACGTTCCCGAAGGTTTTATTCCGTTTGGACTCCGTTTGATATTCCGTTTCTTTGAAACACCGAAATAGGCAAAAAAGCAGCAATTCTGGGCTGGGCCTCCGGTTAATAGGTTAGTCCCAAAAATAATATAAAAGTGGAAAATAAAGCCCAATATAGTCCAAAATAGTAGATAATATAGCATGGAGCAATCAAAAATTATAAATACGTTGGAGACGTATCAGACATCCCCAAGCTTAATTCCTGCTCGTCCTCGAGTAGGTAAATGATAAAAAGAGAATTTTTGATGCGGAGTGCTACTTGGCATAATTTCAATGCAAATCTTCTTAATTGTGATATGCATATTCAGATTCGTAAGATTCAAGACAAAAGTTTATATTGACATAAAAAAATACTTCTAGCATACTAACAAAGCAATTATGTCTTCTCAAGATAACATGGCCAAAGAAAGTTATCCCTACAAAATCATATAGTCTGGCTATGCTCTATCTTCACCACACAAAGTATTTAAATCATGCACAACCCCGATGACAAGCCAAGCAATTGTTTCATACTCTAACTTTTTCAAAACTTTTTCAATCTTCACGCAATACATGAGCACGAGCCATGGATATAGCACTATAGGTGGAATAGAATGGTGGTTGTCGAGAAGACAAAAAGGAGGGGAAGATAGTCTCACATCAACTAGGCATATGAACGGGCTATTAAGATGCCCATCAACAGATATTAATGTGAGTGAGTAGGGATTGCCATGCAACGGATGCACTAGAGCTATAAGTATATGAAAGCTCAAAAAGAAACTAAGTGGGTGTGCATCCAACTTGCTTGCTCATGAAGACCTAGGGCAATTTGAGGAAGCCCATCATTGGAATATACAAGCCAAGTTCTATAATGTAAAATTCCCACTAGTATATGAAAGTGATAACATGAGAGACTCTCTACTATGAAGATCATGGTGCTACTTTGAAGCACAAGTGTGGTAAAAGGATAGTAACATTGTCCCTTCTCTCTTTTTCTCTCATTGTATATATATATATATATATATATATATATATATTATTTGGGCCTTTTCTCTTTTTTTATGGCCTCTTTTTATTTGGGCTTCTTTGGCCTCTTTTTTTATTTATTTTTCGTCCGGAGTCTCATCCCAACTTATGGGGGAATCATAGTCTCCATCATCCTTTCCTCACTGGTACAATGCTCTAATAATGATGATCATCACACTTTTATTTTTCTTACAACTCAACAATTACAACTCGATAGTTAGAACAAATATGACTCTATATGAATGCCTCCGACAGTGTACCGGGATATGCAATATGACAATGATGAATGTGTCATGATGAACTAGATGGTGGAAAGTTGCATGGCAATATATCTCGGAATGGCTATGGAAATGCCATAATAGGTAGGTATGGTGGCTGTTTTGAGGAAGGTATATGGTAGGTGTATGATACCGGTGAAAAGTGCACGGTATTAGAGAGGCTAGCAAAGGTGGAAGGGTGAGAGTGCGTATAATCCATGCACTCAACATTAGTCATAAAGAACTCATATACTTATTGCAAAAATCTAGAAGTTACAAAGCAAAGTATTACGTGCATGTTCCTAGGGGGATAGATTGGTAGGAAAATACCATCGCTCGTCCCCGACCGCCACTCATAAGGAAGACAATCAATAAATAAATCATGCTCCGACTTCATCACATAACGGTTCACCACACGTGCATGCTACGGGAATCACAAACTTTGACACAAGTATTCTTTAAATTCACAACTACTCAACTAGCATGACTTTAATATTATCACCTCCATATCTCAAAACAATTATCATGCTTCAATCTTTTCTTAGTATTCAACACACTCAAAAGAAAGTTTCACAAATCTTGAATACCAAGCATATTATTATTAATAAAATTACCATGCTATTAAGAGACTCTCAAAATAATTTAAGTGAAGCATGAGAGATCAATAGTTTCTTTAAAACAAATCCACCACCGTGCTCTAAAAGATCTAAGTGAAGCACATAGAGCAAAATTATAACGCTCAAAAGATATAAGTGAAGCACATAGAGCAAAACTACTTAGCTCAAAAGATATAAGTGATCATAAACCCACAATTCATCGGTCTCAACAAACACACCGCAAAAACAAGATTACATCGAATAGATCTCCACAAGAGAGGGGAAGAACTTTGTATTGAGATCCAAAAAGAGAGAAGAAGCCATCTAGCTACTAACTATGGACCCGAAGGTCTGAGGTAAACAACTCACACTTCATCGGAGAGGCTATGATGACGTAGAAGCCCTCCGTGATGACGGCCCTCTCCGGCGGAGCTCCGGAACAGGCCCCAAGATGGGATCTCATGGATACAGAAAGTTGCGACGGTGGAATTAGGTTTTTGGATCCTGTTCTGATCGTTTGGGGGTACGTATGTATATATAGGAGGAAGGAGTACGTCGGTGGAGCATCGAGGGGCCCACGAAGCAGGGTGGGACGCCCTAGGGGGGGCACTCCCCACCCTCGTGACCGCCTCTTTGACTCCTTGGAGTAGGGTCCAAGTCTCCTGGATCACGTTTGGTGAGAAAATCACGTTCCCGAAGGTTTTATTCCGTCTGGACTCCGTTTGATATTCCGTTTCTTCGAAACACGGAAATAGGCAAAAAACAGCAATTCTGGGCTGGGCCTCCGGTTAATAGGTTAGTCCCAAAAATAATATATAAGTGGAAAATAAAGCCCAATATAGTCCAAAACAGTAGATAATATAGCATGGAGCAATCATAAATTATAGATACGTTGGAGACGTATCAGCCATGTTCTGAAGTTTTCCGTGGCTAGCTCTGATGATCATTGTGCGAAGTGCATGGCATTTGGGGATCTAACCTCCTTATATAGATGCCGCCCCTGCGTGGTAAGGGGCTTATTTGTCCAAAATTTATTATTGACCATTCACATTCACCCGACGCGTGGAAATCGAGGCGACGATAGGAAGGAATCGTAAAGGCCAAACATGGAGGTCAAAGCCGGACTGTCGTCAATCCAAAGTGTGTCGAAGAACCTGCCTTGCAAAGCCGAAGACATCAAACGGATACTAGATCGTCATTGAAGGCAAGTTCGGGGGCTACTGAGGGAGTCCTGGATTAGGGGGTCCTCGGGTGTTCGGTCTATTTGATATGGGCCGGACTGATGGGCCTAAAAGATAAAGCAGAAGACTACCCCCCGTGTCCGAGTAAGACTCCTATATGCGTGGATGGCAAGTTTGATGTCCGGATGTACTATTTCCTTCCTCTGCAAACTGACTCTGTACAATCCTAGGCCCCTCCGGTGTGTATATAAACGGAGGGGTCAGTCTGTAGAGGCTATCAGAACAATCATAGGCTAGACAGCTAGGGTTTATCCATTATGATCTCGAGGTAGATCAACTCTTGTAACCCCTATACTCGTCGAATACAATCAAGCAATACGTAGGGTTTTACATCCTTAAAGAGGGCCTGAACCTAGGTAAAACATCGTGTCCCCATCGTCCCTGGTTACCATTGATCCTTAGACTCATAGCTTCGGCCCCCCGACCCGAGATCTGCCGGTTTTGATACCGACATGTCCCAACTTTTAGGGGGAATAATCATTTTTTGCCTATAATACGGACGCACTTCCTTGAGTACGAAGATGTAGCTGGTGGGTCCCATCTGCCAGGGGAAAAAAATTTGTGGCCCTTCTGGTAGGTTCTGCTGTCAGGTGGAGGAATCATTATTTTGCGCGTAATAAGGAGGCACTTCCTTGATGCGGTTGTGGACCCAACTACCAGCCTCTCCACGTATAGTTCTCTTCCGATGGAAGGCGTTCCTTGACCACATTGACCATGCCGCGCCAAGAGCTCCAAGGCGCTGGATGCCGGCGAGGCCTAAGATGGGAACGATCTGGAGTCATGGAACAAGGGGCATTGGAGTCCATGGCGGAGGGGAGTACGAGGGACTAGTTCGGCTGCTGGGTAAGGCGGCCTTCGTCGGAGAATAACAAAAGGTGTGGGTGAGTAGATGTATGACCTGGCCACCGTTGGGAGTAGAGTGGGCCGGCGAGGCCTGTGCGGCAGCATAGCCAACCACGGGAGGCAGATGCAGGCGCTCCAGCCGGTGATGGTTTTGGCGAGTGTGGCAGGAGCAACTAGATGAGAGATTGGAGAAGCAGGATTGCCGTTGGATGTCAATCCAACGATTACATATGTCAGAATAATTTGTTGACTCTTTGTTTTATACCATCAAATCATTTTGTTCACTAAGTGGACAACACCTTGCGCATGCTTCCTCTAGTGGGCCAACAAAGTAAGCTTCGAAAGTTGTGGCGGAACGCAACCCATTTATTTAGGTTTTACATCCCATTTCATTTTGTTTGCCAATACATCTGTTTCCTGGGCTTTGACTCAAAAATAGGGCCATTTGCATTTCTGTCCCTAACTCAAACCACCTAATCAGATATACCCCTGATTCGAAAGCCTACTCAAATTTGCCCCTCCGCCGTTAGGTGCCCTTATAGAAATGCCCTTTTGCGCCGTTAACGTCCATTCAAACAGCTTTGACCGCCCTGAAAAAAATAGCAAAAAAAATCTAAAAAATCTAAAATTTTGTGAGATCGAAGATACTCATGTGCCCAAGGTGTGTGTAAATTTTCATGCTATTTGGACATTCCAGGAGCTCGTGGTGAGGAAAAAAAGTTAATATGCACGCTTGTGAACAATAAATTTGAAATAAAATAGCAAAAAATTCAAAAAATATGAATTTTTTTGGCATCAAAGTGGCTTGGGTGCACAAGGTGCTTGCAAGTTTTTGTGATCAAATGACATGCGAGGAGCTCTAGCAAGAAAAAACAAAAATAGTCATTTTTCCCAAGTTTTTTCCTGAGCCAAATTTTGTTTTTTTCTCCACAAGCCCCTCCAATGTCCAAACACAACAAAAATTTGCACGCAGCTTGCAGACCCGGGCCTCTTTGATGCCAAAAAATTTCATATTTTTTGATTTTTCTTACTATTTTTTTTTGAATTTACTGTTCACAGGCTTACATATTTATTGTTTTTCCTCTGACACGAGCTCTTGGAATGTACGAATAACACGAAACTTTGCACGCACCTTGCGAACCTGAGTATCTTTGATCCCACAAATTTTCAGATTTTTTAGAATTTTTTTGCTATTTTTTTCAAGATGGTCAAATCCCTTTGACCGGCTTTGACCTGCTTTGAGCAGACGGTAACGGCACAGAAGGGTATTTCCGTAAGTGCACCTAACGGCGGAGGGGAAAATTTGAGCAGGCTTTGAAATTAGGGGTAAATCTGAGAGTGGGCGCAAATTAGGGGCATAGATGTAAATGTCCCCAAAAAATAATCTATTTCCTGGGCTGGTTAAAAATAATAATAATAGCCGATTTACTATTTATGCTAATTGTTTCTCAAAAAAACTAGTTATGATAATTTATTGCGCATTAGATTATTTATTCGAATACACCTTTTTACCGAGCTGGGTCAAAAATAATATTGCGTACATGCATCGCATTTATCATTTTTGATAATTTACAAGCCATTTGATTTTAGTAGAAATTGACGCATTTTCTGGGATGGGTGAAAAAACAATGATGGTCTGGACTAAATATTTTGTATAAAAATAATATTGAGATACGAATATTATTAAAAAATTAAGTTGGGCTTGGTAATCTTATTATATAAAAAATTAACTGGGTTGTGCATTTTATTTTATTAAAAGAAAGATAGGCTAGGCTGCGCTTATTTTCGGATATTGTGTGCAACTGTCGGCCCAGTTGCATTGCTGATGTTCAAAAAAAAATCTTGCATAGTACAATACCACTTTACATGGCTACTCAGACCACATTCAACAACGCCGGAATGTCCCAAATAAGGCTTCTCTACAACTTTTTGAAGTCACTGAGCTCAACTAATAACTTTAGAAAAAAGTTAGAGCACAGTGGAACCTAATTAAAAACTGCCACGAGCGAACAAATAATTCAACGGGACCCACTTGTGTGTGTCTGTGTTTGTGTGTGTGTGAGAGAGAGAGACCCATCTGTCGATGCTCGTAAATACATCTTTCAACCATATGCATTGCTGATGCTCAGTAAAAACTTATATAGTTGACACAATCATATAGAACATCATAGCAAACTGAACTTGCATACAAAAAATTCACGCAGGCCGCATAATAAGGGTGGAAGCAGTGGATTGCTATGGGTAGGGCTACGTTGAAACCAACGAACTTTTATATAACGGTTCATCGTCTTTATCAATGACGGGGAAATATCTTGAATGATGTGCAAAGAAAACAGACAGACAACACTACGTTTTGCTAGCACTTTAAGTTGACGTACAACCCTTTGTAAAAAAAAGTTCATGTACAAAAATAGAACATGTCATAATCAAATGTACTGCCACATCAGTGCTTCACACCGATAGCTCAGCTTTAACTAGTATCTGACAAGATTTAGTTGTTACCTCAAATTAGAGCACATCCAGGCAGCCAGCCCTGCATCTTCTCCCAAAGAAGCAGTGGCCTCCGCCGCGCGATAGAGTAGGCCCTGTGCCATCCATCGTTCCGAGCAACATGGGGAAAGTCTGATGTTGACTCCTGTAATGGACGTCGTCGACGGACCCTAGCACCAACGGCGTCGGCATGACTTCGATTGATGGATTGACCACTTCTTCGAAATGCTCGAACACTCGATACAGGTACATCCCTAACGTGGTCCGCGACGGCCTTGGTGGCGACGAATAGTACAACCCCGGTTCCTGCACCGTTATCTCAACACCAATGACCTGCGGTGTTGGGGATATTACTGCTGGACGTAAACCGGCCAGGAGTAGCCGGGTTAATTCTATGAAGATTAGAAGCCCATGGAGACAAAGATGGTGGCGCTTCAGGAAGGCCCATGGCCCAAGGGAGGGTTAAGGCCTGTAGACATAAACGGACATGAATATGTAAGTTGTATTGTAAGTTAGAAGAAATAGAGACTGAGCCGGACACTTTTATGATCCGGCCTCGGGACTCTGTAAACCGGCGGGCGTCAACCTATGTATATAAAGGGACGACCCGGCGGCGGTTTAGGGATGAGACAACACACAACAACTCGAGAGCCAGGCAAAGCGGATTTGCTCCCTGGTCATCGAAACCCCTGCAATTCCATCACAACTAGACGTAGGCTTTTACCTTCATTGAAGGGGCCGAACTAGTATAAAACTCTCGTGTCCCTTGTCCGGTTTAACCCCTTTAAGCTAACCCGTAATGATGGCTCCACGACTAAGTACTTTCACGAGGACATCTGCCGTGACAAAACCACGACAGTTGGCGCCCACCGTGGGGCTATCGCACGATGGTTTCGAGTTCTTGAAGGGCAGCTTCGAAGGACTCAAGGGATACGCTATGGGCCGGATGACTAAGAGTCATCGCGGCAAGCTCTACATCGACGATGCAGGATGGGGTCCCGAGGCCGGTTCAATTGAATATGGGTACCGGGTCCCCTTTGGTGGAATTCTCGTCTTCATCAGCAAGATCGGGGAACCGGACCCTGAGTCGGACATCTGCACCAACACCATCGAGATGGCTCAGCATGCAAGCTCTGCCCCGGTTCAGCCCACCATAAAGCATGTCTTCATAGGTGTCATCCACGGAGCGGAATATGCGGATGGATCGGTATCTGGTGGCGAAACCGTTGTCTGCTTCGATGACGAGTCTTCAACCGGAGAGACCGAGTCGCTATACCAGTTACAGGATGACCGGATTAGTGGAGGTTCCGATGGCAACAGTATTCCGGACCCCCTTGATCTGCCAAACCGGGTCGCGGTCTTCATGGCCAGTACACAGCCAGCACAACACTCTTCTACAGCTGCGGCAATGATCTCCGGTTCAGCAACAACAACGCCGGCAGGGGCGGGGGGCTATATGCCGCCTCCTACTTAGGTTTTGTCTGATTTGTTTGACGCTTTAGCAACATTGCTGGCAGAAGAGGTGGATGCAGCAAACAGGGATCAGCACAACGCGGAGAATGCAAAGGTGAAAGATCAGATAACTCAGGCTAAAGCGGACCTGGCAGCAGAGAACGCCAGGATGGCTACAGAATGGGCCGAGTTAGAAGCTCAGGCCTATCGGCTTAGGCTGGATCAGAGTGCCTTAGATGATGTCATGAGGAGGAGATACCGGTCGCACCTCCCATCGGGTTATGATCCAAGAAACCTCTTCAACACACTAGGAGCAGGAACCAGTAACTAGCCAGTGATAAACCGGACAGAGGCACCGGTTACAGGAGCGCCGGTTCAGCTGCGCACGATGGACCCGCCTCGTCAGAAGAACTTTGTGCCACAGTATGTTCCGACGCCCTCGGGGCATTACTCCAACCCGTTGGATAACATTGTGGCAGCCAATTCACGATTGGCAGCCCTCCCAGTTGACAGTGAGTCACCAGTGGCGATTGAGACCCGACAGGCCACAAAGCTCCTTCAAACAGCTTTAACCGAGCTGCAGGCTTATTCGCATAGTCGCGAGAGGATTCATTCCACCCCCCGTCCGAGTCGGAGCTACAGCAGGCACATCGATGAACCGGCCATGTCAAGCAGTGCACGTCACCGTAACTCGCCACGAGGGCATAACCCGGCAGGTGATGGTGCTAATGCATAGGATGTGGTGGATCATGGCCGTGCATGTCGAGAAGCTGAGTTAGCAGCACATCATGCGGCCCGTCATCTTACTCCGGTTCGTCCTACCACTTCAGTGGAGCCAGGTGTGGTCTTCAGTTCTTTAGGGGTACCGTGTCTCGCCCCAGCTTTGTGTAAAGTGCGACTACCCAAGGATTTTAAAGGCCCTCGTAAGGTGCCCAATTACACTGCCGATTTACCCCCTGAGTTATGGGTTGAGAGTTATGAGATGGTGATGGAGATGCCGGATGTGGATGAAGCGGTGTGTGCTAAGCACTTCACCATGATGTTGGAGGGGACAGCTCGTACTTGGTTAAAGAGCTTACCGGCTAACTCCGTCGGGTCATGGGCCGAGTTAAAAAACCAGTTTATCCAAAATTTTAAGGATACTTGTAACAACCTATGTCGATTGTGGACCTGGCCGCTTGTGTTCAAGAGGATGGGGAGTCTACAACCCATTGGGTGAAGCGTGTCTCAGCTATTCTGCATTCCTCAGACCGCATCAACGCGGATACAACAGTTTTGACGTTGGAAGGCAATTGCCGGTTTATGCCATTAAAATTGAAGTTGGGAAGGCTCAAACGTCACTGCAATGACATGTCAACCCTTATGGCTGCTTTGGTGAAATATGCCAATTCAGATAGTACCAAAGACCCTGAGTCTGAGGATGACAAACCGGGGAAGGGGAAAAAGAATGGCAGTGCCAAGGGACAACAACATAATCCAGCAGGTCATGGGAACAATGGTAAGCGCAAGGCATATGCTAGCTTGGCTTTGTGGCTAACACCAATGTCCAGGATAACGGTCAGCGTCGCAAGGGTAAACCGCCTCAGAGGGGTGGATGTTCAGGCCCCAATTTGGAGCGCCTACTAAATCAACCGTGTCCAAAGCATGGATCGAAGGAGAAGCCAGCGTCGCATCTTTGGAAGGATTGTTTCATCATGCGAGAGTTCAAAGATTCCAATAGGTTTCAATATGACAATGGCCCGCCCGGCAGTTCAGGAGGCGGTTTTCATGGGCCGGGTTACGGAGGGAGCGGCTCCGGTTCAGGATTCCAAGGCAATCAGACCGGACATGGCAATCAAGGTAATCAGGGTAATCAGGGAGGTTCTAACCATCAGGGGAATCAACAACAGCAGCAGTCGGGTTATCAGAGCAATCCAAAGCAGTTGAATAGTGGGCAGTATCATATTACCACTAGCTTGTGTAAGCACAATCAGAAGCTTCACAAGAGGGCCGTGAACTCTGTTGAACCGGCGGTACCTCAGTATCTGCGCTGGTCGGAGCAACCCATTATATGGATTCGAGAGGATCACCCACCCCGGGTTGATAATCCGGGTCATCTGGCCTTAGTTGTGGCACCTCAAGTTGGGGGGTATAAGTTCACCAAGGTGCTTATGGATGGGGGAAGCAGTATCAATATCCTTTACTATGATACCTTCCGCCATATGGGATTGACAGATAAGAATCTTAAACCATTGAACACCGTCTTTCATGTTGTGGTGCCTGGTAAATTGGCATATCCAGTGGGCAAGATAGCCCTAGAGGTGGTCTTTTGGAGATGATCATGATTCAAGGTCAGAAACGTTGACTTTTGAGGTGGTGAAAATCAAGAGTCCGTATCATGCCCTGTTCGGACGACCGCCTTGTGCCAAGTTCATGGCGAGGCCGTGTTATGTTTATATACAACTTAAGATGCCGGGTCATATGGGGACCATCACAGTACATGGGAGTAGGAAGATTGCTTTGGAATGTGAAGAGGGTGATGCGGCTTATGCTGAGTCGGTTTGTGCCACAGAGGAGCTGAAGTTTTATAAGGACAATGTTGATCCGGCAGACATGACTTCTTTGAAAAAACCAACTACGGAGCATGATCCGGCACTGAAGTTTAAATCGACAGAGGAGACTAAATTGGTTGATTTTGTTCCTGGTGATTCATCCAACTAGTTCAGCATCAGCGCTAACTTGGATTCAAAATAGGAAGGCGCGCTCATCGAGTTCATCCATGAGAACCGGGACATCTTTGCATGGAAGCCTTCTGACATGCCAGGTGTACCGAGGGAACTCGCTGAGCACACCCTTAATATAGATCCCAAGTTTAAACCGGTCAGGCAGTTTCTTCGCCGCTTCAATGAAGAGAGGCGTAAGGCTATTGGTGAGGAGGTAGCCCGGCTCTTGGCAGTGGGGTTTATTGTGGAGGTCTTTCACCTTGAGTGGTTAGCTAATCTGGTGCTAGTGCTTAAGAAAAACGACACTTGGCGTATGTGTGTGGATTACACAGATTTGAACAAAGCCTGTCCAGCTGATCCCTTTGCTCTCCCGCGTATTGATCAGATTATTGATGCTACGGCGGGTTGTGACCGTTTGTGTTTTATGGATGCTTATTCTGGTTATCATTAGATTAAAATGGCAGTTAAGGACCAGGAGAAGACAGCCTTCATAACTCCCTTTGGAGCCTTCTGCTATGTGTCTATGCCTTTCGGGCTCAAGAGTGCCCAGGCGACTTATCAGCGTTGTGTTCAGAATTGTCTTCATAAACAGATTGGGCGCAATGTTCATGCTTATGTGGATGATATTGTGGTGAAATCTAGGAAGGAGGAAACATTGATAGAGGACCTGAAGGAAACCTTTAATAATCTCCGGGTTTATAAGATGATGCTTAATCCGGACAAATGTGTCTTTGGTGTTCCGGCAGGCAAGCTCTTGGGTTTTCTGGTGTCTAACAGGGGCATTGAGGCTAATCCGGAGAAGATCACAGCTATCACCTCTCTGGCTAAACCGGCATGTATCAATGACGTTCAGCGTCTGGTGGGCCGGATTGTGGCTTTGAGCCGGTTTATCAGTCGTCTTGGGGAGAAGGCTATCCCTTTATATCAGATGCTAAATAAAACGGATGACTTTGTATGGAGCGACACGGCTGATAAACCGTTTGAGGATTTGAAGAGACAGTTAGCTGAGCTGCCTGTCCTTGCAGCTCCGGTCGATAAAGAGCCTTTATTGCTATATGTGGCTGCTAATGCCCGGGCTGTTAGTGTGGCTATTGTTGTGGAGCGCAAGGAGGCTGGAAAGGAGTATCCGGTTCATCAGCCGGTTTATTATATCAGTGAGGTTCTTATCGAATCAAAGTATAGGTATCCGCATTGGCGGAAGCTGGTGTATGGGGTTTTTATGGCAAGCCGGAAGCTCAAGCATTATTTTTAGGGTCATCCCATCACAGTGGTTAGTTCAGCCCCTCGGGGAGATATCATTCAAAACAGAGAAGCAACTGACCGGATTGCCAAGTGGGCTATTGAACTTGGACCTCACGGGATAAAATATACGCCTCGCACAGCAATAAAATCCCAAGCACTGGTGGACTTCATCAATGATTGGACAGAGTTGCAGGCACCGGAGGAAAAGCCAGATAACACATATTGGACCGTTCACTTTGATGGGTCTAGACAGTTGGAGGGCTCGGGGGCTGGAGTCATATTAACTTCTCCACGAGGTGACAAGTTTTGTTATGTTCTCCGCATAATGTTCCCTTGCACTAACAATGCAACTGAGTATGAGGCCTTACTCCATGGCCTACGGATGGCTAAGGAGATGAACTTAAGCCCGGTTAAGTGCTTCGGTGACTCGGACCTGGTGGCTCAGCAGGTATCTGGCACTTGGGATTCTAAGGATCCACTCATGGCTACATATCGACGAGAGGTGGACATAGTGGCTGGTCATTTCAAGGGTTATCAAATTGACCATATAGACCGGCGAAAGAATGAAGCGGCGGACGCTTTGAGTCGTCTAGGCTCTCAACATAAACCGGTGCCACCTAATGTCTTCCTCGACGTACTTCATAATCTGTCGGTCAAGATACCCACAGAGGAGGAGTTGGCTATTCCTGACCCGGAGGCCCAGTTGGTGGCGGCTTTGCATGTTATACCGGATTGGGCAGTCTCGTACCTGGCTTACATAAACCGGGGCGAGTTACCAGACGATGAAACCTTGACCCGGTAGATAATCCGGCGATCCAAGTCAATGACCATTTTCAACGGGGAGCTATATCATTACAGTGTCACAGGAGCAATTCAACATTGTGTGTCTCCGCAAGAGGGTTGTGAGATTTTGCGAGAAATCCACGAAGAAGATTGTGGTCAGCATGCTGGTTCGAAATCCTTGGTGGCTAAGGCTCTTCGTCATGGCTTCTATTGGTTGATGGCTCATGTTGATGCTGAGGATTTAGTAAAAAGGTGTGACGGTTGTCAGAAATTTGCCCGCCGCGCTCATGTTCCAACTCAGGAGTTGAGAATGATTCCAATCACTTGGCCGTTTGCAACGTGGGGGCTGGATATGGTTGGACCCTTTAAGAGTTCCAAGGACAAAAAGACCCACCTGTTGGTGGCGGTTGGTAAGTTTACCAAGTGGGTAGAAGCAGAGCCAGTCAGTAAGTGTGATGCAGCCACGGCGGTTCAATTCATCAAAAAGGTGATATTCCGGTTTGGCTTTCCACACAACATTATAACTGATAATGGTACTAATCTATCCAAGGGCGCTATGGAGGAATTTTGTCAACAAGAGCACATCCGGCTTGATGTGTCATCAGTGGCTCACCCTCAATCTAATGGTCAAGCGGAAAGGGAAAATCAAGAGATCTTGAGAGGAATCAAACCCCGGCTTATGGTTCCTTTAGAGCGGACGCCGATTTGTTGGGTGGAGGAGTTACCTTCTATGTTATGGAGCATCAACACCACACCAAACAGATCGACGGGTTACACGCCTTTCTTCATGGTTTACGGAGCAGAGGCGGTTCTCCCTAGTGACATCCATCATGACTCGCCCCGAGTGACGGTTTACGTAAGCTGAGAATGAGAAAGCACGACAGGACTCACTGGACCTGTTAGATGACGAGCGTGATCTGGCAACGGCGTGTTCGGCGATTTATCAACAAGATCTCCGATGTTATCATAGCCGCCGGGTTAAGACCAGAACTTTTCAAGAGGGCGATCTGGTGCTCCGCCTCATCCAGGATCAGACTGATATGCACAAGTTATCCCCACCTTGGGAAGGACCTTTTGTGGCAGCAAAAACCTGCATAACGGGTCATACTACCTTGTCGATGTTCGAGATCATAAAGACTCACGCAAATCGGAGGAGGAGACCCAACGGCCATGGAATATAGCTCTTCTTTGGCCTTACTATACTTGAGCCACATGCTCTTCTTATGTACATACTTATGACAATGTATATATTATATAATAAACTGGAGCCTCAGCTAAAGCGGGGTCTCTGTTCTTTTTTACATCATGTGTGGTTCCATGGGGGCTTCTACTTACAAAGCGGAGTTCTATTAACCTGGCCTATAAGGCCACACAGATATAAAGGAAATCACTAGGGGGCTTGGTCGTATTCGAACCACAGCTACACCTCTTGATCGGTTTAAGACCAAAAAGGGAAATCACTAGGGGGCTTGGTTGTATTTACACCATAGCTACACCTCTTGATAGGCTTAAAGCCAAAAGGAAATTATGTGGAACCAAAGAGAGTCTGTTGCATAAAGCACAACTCAAACATAGGTAACCACTGAGCATAGCTCAAATATTACTGGGGGCTCCTTGCTTCTCAAAGAACAACGAGCTTGCACCCTTGTAAAAGGCTATCAAGCTAGGCTTGGAAGCCAGGTGTATTCACCTAAAACCCCGGGTTATCCTGCCTTTTTTAAGTAAGCCACTCCGTCCAGGTAAACCTATCATGACCCATCGAACGTTTGACAAGTCAATCTCATAGACCCTGAACTTGTCAAAGTTAAAACGATGATTGGTTAAAGATTGAGGTCCATCTTAAAAGGCTTTGAAAAATGGTTTAACTCAGTGGCCCGGCAGCCCATGAAAAGCCTCGATTTAGGGCCTGGCAGCCCATGAAAAGCCTTGTATATTTCTTTTGGATTTGCTGTTTTAAACATCTTTTGATAAGGGATTTAGGAATATTTTCTGATAATCAAGTGTTTATTACAACCCGGCATGGCTTTCAACGCTAAGTTGTCAGTACATGGTCAGTTTTAATCCGGCAATAATATTGCTCCGGTCTGGTTTGACTACAGGTCACCACAATTATGTGCATACACCCGTGTTTACCATCACCTGGAAAGATTTGGGTATGAACCGACAAGGATGCAAGGAGTCATCAACACTCCAGATTGGTGTTATCACCTTTTTGTTATAATAACAGTTGGTAAGCCAAACGAGATATACCACAGGTATCATCTATTTTATATCTACATATTACAACCTTGGTTCGGCATCCAGGTTATACATATGTTTGGGCACCATGACCCGTCTAGCGGTAAACTGCTAGGACCCTTTCAATTTTTTTGCAGGAATAAGCAAAACAAAGCCACTGTGAATTATGCATATAATAGATCCCAAAAGCTTGGCGAGTTATCAATGTCAAGCAAAACAAGTATGCTCGATGGCATAAGCAGATAAGTATTTAAACTAGCCTATTACAAGGCACTTTAGTGCCCACACAGGATAATTGTTTCAACAAGTTTGGCAAATGATTAAACCGGCTTCCGGATTAAGATTCTTCATCTGGACGGCTTGAAGATTGAGGGTTATCTTGAGCGGTCGCATTCTCCTCATCCCTACCCAGTCGCTGGAAATCTGTTGACCAATCTATTCCAGTTAAGGCTTGAAAAATGGCTTCTTCATGAATAAGGTTGGAAGGGTCAATGGCAGGGGCATAAGTATGCTTATGAATCGGTGGAACGATATCTTCTACATCATGAATCGGTGCGGGCTATCTTTTCCCCTCAACATCGTAAACCGGTTGATAATGAGATAGATCTGTGTCATCCGCCAATTTGCTTGCTATAGGCCGCATTTCCTTTGTCAGCCTTCGGAGATCGTCATTGTTGAAATCTGAACCGTCTTCCTTCACAACAGGATAACCTTTGCTAATGTCGGACGGATCAAGATCAGGAATCCACGCCTTGGCCCGGATTAGTGCCATCAGTGCGCCTGACCTTGCGACTGATTTCTTCAGTTCATCCAACCAGGTAGGCAGCATGGCCAGCTTTTCGATGGTTTCTTTCAGGCAAATTTGATAATTTGCCACCCCTTACCTCCCCCTTTCATAATTTGCCTCCCCCTGAGAATGACAGGTGGGGCCCGGGCTCGCCCGTCATTGAGACAATGGGTGGCAAATTGTGAAAGGGGGAAGTAAGGGGTGGCAAATTATCAAATCGCCCTTTCTTTTATCAGCGTTGGAGGAGGCTTGTTATAAGCTGCAGTGCAAATGGCTCGCTGGGATCCAGAATACAACTGTTCTATCAAAGTATAGGCCGCTTTAAGCTTCATCCGCATGTCGGAGCCCAGATGAGTAATGCGGGTCCTTGTCATGGTAAAGCATCAGTAAACCGGCCTTTGATAAGATATTATGGATTGGAAAAACTTCATATGCGGAAACTGATCGAATACAGCACAGGTCATGGCATTAATCTGCCGTTTTAAGCTGGTTAGTTCTTCAACCACCGGCTTAAGGGCTGCTTCTGCGTCTTCAGCCTTCTTTCGTAAACCGGCCTTCTCTGTCTCCCAGTCTTCACACTCTTTATTAAAGGTTTCTTTCAGCTTCTCCATGGCTGATAAGGCATTAGTAAGTTCTTCCTTGGCCTTGGAAGCCTCCGCTTGCTGAGATTTAATGTTCTTCTGAAGGTCAGCGGTTTGAGCATCCTTCTTACTCAGCTCGGCCTACAAAGGTAAGATATATCATCAATGGGCTATGTATATTTGAAGTACCAAGCGTATAACAAGTTATGCACTTTGTACTTGGGGGCTAATGCCTATTTGCTCTGTCATATTTTTTTTGCAAGTCTCAAGTACAATGCAAGCATTATCCTTGACACTTGGGGGCTAATGTACATTTGTTCAAATCGGAGCATTGGTTAAAATCCCGGTTCACCTTGGAAAGATAAACCGGCCCTTGGGGACTACATAGAGGAAAACTACAGGAATACAACGATAAAGTACCGGTTTATTTCAAAGGATCACCTGACATATGGAGGATAAGTATGCAAGGGTTGAGATATTACAAAGTCCCGATTTATGATTACCATCATAAACCGGCCCTTGAGGGCTACTTGAGTTGGTACTTACAAATTGGATTTAAGAAAGAAAAAGTGATGAAAATACCTCATAGCGCTCCTTCATCAGATTCACCAAACCGGCTTCATAGTCACGGTTTGAGTGCAGACGGTTTAGAAAACCAGAGTGGAGTTCTTAAGCACTAAGATGGGCATAGCTTGATAAATCGGTGCTCCATTTGCCTTTCTCCATGGCAGCACTCTCTTCCTTGGCACTGTGTTTCGCCAATATAACAGGATGACCAGGAGAGGTGTGGATAATACTGGTAATGATAACCTCGCCTTCTTTGTCTCCAGCAGCCTTTTCTGGAGTTGATGCAATGTCAATAGTCCTCACTTGACTAGAAGATCTGTCATCAGCCCGGATTGGACTTGCCGGTTCATCATCTGGCACAGCAGTACCAACTTCTGCTTGTTCGTCAACATTATGATCTTGAGGGGGCGGTTCATCAAATGTGGCCTCAGTATTTGGACCCTCCGGTTCTGTAGTTTGCTCCGGTTCAATAACCACATGGTCTTCGAGCGGGTTATTCACCCGAGCCTTCTTACTGGGTCTGGCTTTGGCTCTAAACAGAACAAGATGCAAAGGTTAGCATAGCATATAATGTGTGAAACATCAAAAGATTAAATTGAAATACTTACCCAGCTACGGTCTTAAGTGGAGGGAGTTGTGTCGCTATTGACTCGTGAGAGGATGAAGGATGTGTCACCTGATAATTCGAATCGGATGGATTAAGAGGTTGTCGGAAATAGCCTGCCTTGGGATAAGAAGTGTCAGAAGTGGGTGAGACCTTAGATTGGCGTTTTCGAACCGGGGTGTCCGGTAAACCGGTCGAAGTGACCTTTTGGCCGCTATGCCGGGTTGTGCAGCGAGCCTCGTGCCCCTGCTTCTTCAAAATAAATGTTGGATCCAAGTGAGCAAGAGAGTGAGAAAAGCTTACTTTCCGGACTTCTTGACGGATTTTTTGTGTTGGCAGAGGATCTGAACCGGAGGAAAGGATAATTACCTATGCATCGTCAGCTTGGCTACCTTCAACGTCCTCCGGATGAATATCATTGTCAATGAGATGCATGAAAAGTGAACCAAGTGAGTCAAGTTCTACCTCTGCTTCCGGTTCATCCGGGTCGTCATCAAGCTCTAAACCGATGGGTGTAGGTGCCTTCCTCTTGGTGGTTTCCTTGACGGCTTTTGTTTTAGGACGAGAAGGCTTCACCGTTTTCTCTTGAGGTTTCTTTTTCTAGAACGAATCATCACCCTGTTTAAGAATGGGCAGAGGGTATTCAAAGATTGCACAGTACAAAAATATCAGGTGTAAAGCAGAAGCACCGACAATACTTACAACGGGTGGTTTGTTTTGCGTGTGAAAGGGACTTAACCTAGTCTTGCTACAGATAGCTTCCGGTTTGTTCAACATTTTCTTCATAGACTCAGTGACTTCTTCATCTGTTAGCTGAATATTGATATGACGTTGAGAGTCTTGTACCTCACCAATATACTCACATATTAAGCCGGAGCGGCGACTTAACGGCAAAATGCTCCAGGATATCCAGCAATGGACGAAGTCTACGCCAGTTAAATCATTGGCCAGGAAGGATCTAAGCTTGGCAAGTTGAGGTGCGTACGAGGCCCGTTCCTGGGCACTTAGTCGTTGCGGATGTGGATGAGTATTAGCGAGCCGGTGTGCACGATAACCCGGCAGAGGGTTCTCATCTTCGAGAGAGGTGTCTCTGCAATAGAACCAAGTTTGGTTCCACTCTTTTGGATGATTGTGAAGTTTGGCATGAGGAAACTCAACTTCTTTCCTTTTCTGAATAGAGACGCCGCCAAGTTCAGTATTGGGTCCGTCTATGAATTCAGTGCGCCGGTTTAAATGGTAGAAATCCCGGAACAGCTCGACAGTTGGTTCTTCTTGTAGGTACACTTCACAAAAAACTTGAAAGTTGCATATATTGGATACTGAGATGGGTCCAATATCTTGAGGGTGGAGCTGAAAACTGGCAAGTACATCTCGAAAAAACTTCGATCCAGGTGGTTCAAAGCCACGGCCTATGTGATCAACAAACACCACTACTTCACCCTTATCGGGGGTAGGAGGATTTTCCGGTCCAGGAACTCGCCACCGGATTTCATTCTTCTTCAGTAAGGTACCAATCTTGACCATTCCATTCAGTTGCTGCTCTGTAACCCAGGAGGGGACCCAGTTGTATGAATAAAACTATTTGGGCATTGCAAGTGAAAAACTAGGAAGAAAATAATGTCGTTTTACGATTCATTAATGTGATGCATAAGATACAACAGGGAAAAGGAATCCAAGTATGTCAAATTGGTAAACCAACGACAGAGTATTTGTGCATGATAAGGCAATGAACAGAAGCAAAGGTATATGCATATTGTTAAACTGGAGTATAAATAAATCGGCGGTTTAAAAGGGGACTAATTGTACCTGCCGGATTATCATACTTCAAGAAGTTAAACCACCTATATTGGTGTGAAGGGTACAGATCTAAAAATACCTAAGTGAGGGAAACAGGTTTCACAAGATTGCGTTGAAATTTTGGATCGACCGTAAGTCAGGAAAAGGAAAAATATTGAGAATTAAAAAGTTTTGGTCCCGAAGCAGTTCACAAAAGGTCCAAATCAAGTTGTTAGGTATTTAAGGTTCGGTTTAAATGGCCGAGATAAGGAGTAACATAGCTACTGTGCGGAACACGTCAAGATCGAGCTCTGTTATCTATGGGCTGACGAAGAACACGAGAAGAGAGGCATGAACCCGTATGAACCCTAATGGATCTATAGAAGAAAGAAGGAAGGGCTTACAACAGCTGTTGCGGTAGCGGAGGTGCGCCACGTTTCTCTGATGGGACCGGTTCAATGCATCGTCCGACAGTGATGCAGGGGCGAAGTTCGACGATGGCAGCGGCGTTCGGGCGCAGGGACGTCGCGAGGAGGAAGAAGAGATGAAGAGGTAGTGGAGGAAACAGAAAAAGGGGTCTCAGTCCTATTTATAAGGCGAAGAGATAAGCGACAGGCGCGAGATTTGAGGAGCTCAAAAATGGATCTTTAATAAAGTTGTCGCCTTGATGGTTGGATGATCATTAATAAAGGGCATCTTCGGCTTCAACGAATCAGTGACATCATGGAGGTTTACTGCAGATCTGAAGGATGCCGTCATGGCGGATTACAAGATCCATGTGAAGGTGCCAGGGCTAGAATTTTTCGAAGTGTTGAAGATTGACATGAACAAGTTCAAATCAATCTGGGGCCTAATGTTGGGGATATTACTGCTGGACATAAACCGGCCAGGAGTAGCCGGGTTAATTCTATGAAGATTAGAAGCCCATGGAGACAAATATGGTGGCGCTTCAGGAAGGCCCAAGGCCCAAGGGCGGGTTAAGGTCTGTAGACATAAACCGGCATGAATATGTAACTTGTATTGTAAGTTAGAAGGAATAGAGACCGAGCTGGACACATTTATGATCCGGCCTCGGGACTCTGTAAACCAGCGGGCATCAACCTATGTATATAAAGGGATGACCCAGCGGCGGTTTAGGGACGAGAAAACACACAACAACTCGAGAGCCAGGCAAAGCAGATTCGCTCCCTGGTCATCGAAACCCCTGCAATTCCATCACAACTAGACGTAGGCTTTTACCTTCATCGAAGGGGCCGAACTAGTATAAAACTCTCGTGTCCCTTGCCTGGTTTAACCCCTTTAAGCTAACCCGTAACGATGGCTCCACGACTAATTCCTTTCACAAGGACATCTGTCGTGACAAAACCACGACATGCGGTATGGTGGACGGCTTCTTCATCCATGCCATAACCGTCAGAGCCCAGCTGTCTAGAGGAATAAACAAACTTACGGGCTCACCTCCAAGGTCGTTGATAAGCTTATTCATGGACTCGCTGTTCCAAGCATGTTGAGGCATGCCGTGGAAGGTAAGATTTGTTAAAAACTCAAGCTCAGAGGGCACCGAGCCCCATCCTGGGAGCCACCGATGAAATCTCACCATCGCTCCATCGCATAACAAACGATGTGAAGATTCAAACACACGGATGCAGTCGAAAGTTGTCCGGAACCTCGCGAAGAAATCAGCCGGTGGCGGACAGACTTCGAAGAGCAAGTCACTTATTTGGATGCCATGCGCAATGCCAAGAGCTTTGACAAGGTCATCTGGCGAGACGAAAGGCCAGCCATCATTGATGGTTACCATCAGCACTTTGTCGGCAAACTGGTCGTCAAGCGCCACCAAGTCACTGTTGAGCGACATCACGCAGCAGCCGAAGGCGGGACGTACCAGCCGGAGATCCGTGTTGACCGGTGACATGATAGTGCGCTTGAGTACATGGAGTACATGAGGGGGATTTGGGGGAACTGGAGTATGAATCGAGATTCTAGTGGTGGGGGAGGGGCGGGAGAATGGGGATGAAAAGGTAGCATGAATTTCAAACATGCCCCAATATGCTCTCGGCGCGCAAGCGCACGAAAACACCAGTGGCACCCACATGTCGGCCTAAGAGTCCTTATTCTTTATTTTTTGAGAGCCCGGCCTTTTTTGAGGATCTTTTGAGAGCCCGGCCTGAGAGTCATAATTGACTTGTTTGGCATTGCGTTACTACTCGACCCATATTCAATGACACCTCACTGGCCCAAACAAGTGTACATCATCGAAAAGACAGTGAGCTCAAATTATAACTTGAAAAAAGGAGATATACTCTGAACACCGGAAAATGGTGATGCCCTCATTTAGCCCACCAGCAGTTCGAGGCAATAAACAGTTTGAAACAATGATATATACAACATTCAAACACTGACTAGTTACTACTACTGACATAAACAGCAAGACATGATAGTTCATAAGAATTCTTGCTACACCACCCAAACGCACCCATCTGCAGCGCTCAGACTCTCGTGATCTAGACGAGACTGACATTCTAAATAGAGGCAACTATTACATAGTAAGAGTGACATAGACGAGGATGACCAAATGACAAGGAATATGCATAACAAAAGAGAGAGCTACCCATCCAGAACAAGCAGCAAAGATAACAAGTCATTCGAAGAAGGATGATCCAACACCATCAGAATTTGCAGTCCCGCTTTAGCGACTAGTGACCCAGAGACACTAGTAATCCACACTTTCGACGCAACAACCCAATTACCTATCAACCTGAAGGACTTGAGACATCCAAGGATCAAAGTTAATCCAGATGCCTTTGTCATTCTCACCTTCTTTTGGCTACAGGTTGTATCGTTGACAGTCGGGGGAGTTTGCTCTTGAAGTCCTAGGGCTCGCCGTGTAGACACAATTTCCCTTAGCAAACAAAGCCTATTTGCCATCAAGGTCCTTGCGAACGGTGATCTCCTGGTTACTCCGATAATTGAATCCAAGAAACAAAGAGTGCGAACCAAGGTTGTTTACCCGCCTCCAACTCAAAAATCCCGAAGGCCCCAACAAGCGGGTATCCTGCTCATAGACGTAACAAGGTTGGCAGAATCGCGATTTTGAATCGGATTGGAGCTCCGATGGTAGGATCGCAAATCGTAGAATCTTCACTATTAGGATCGTAGAAACGTAGATTCTACACTACAAAAAAGACACATCCGTGACATTTTGGGCCTAACAAAAGTTTTTCCTGTCATGCTTATAACACTTCTATGACGATAATTGTGAAAAAAACCCGGTATCATCATAGATGTGGTGGGCTCCTATTTCTATGACAAAATATCATGACAGAAAATGGGCTTTTCGTCCTGGGCAGGCAGGAGACGCAACTGCATGACATTCTTTGTGGCGTCCATGACGGAGAAAACCGTGGTAGAAGCAAGGGCGAGGAAAATATCGGGGGAGTTCCCGGTTATGGTGGTTGGTCGAGGGCCGAGCGATGCGCGTTTCTCTTGTACATACGCGTGTGTGTGAGAGGCGTTGCGCTCTAACTAAACCCGAGCGATTGCACTGCAGGCTATGCGTTACTGAACCCTAGCGATCGATCGATCCCTTGCTGTTAACTGAACCGGAGTGATTCCTTTGCTACTGCTGAGGGAGTCCTGGACTAAGGGTCCTCGGGCGTCCGACCTATTGGACATGGGCCGGACTGATGGGCTGTGAAGATACAAAGACCGAAGAATCTACCCATGTCCGGATGGGACTCTCCCTGACGTGGAAGGCAAGCTTGGCGTTCGAATATGAAGATTCATTTCTCTCTAACCGACCTTATGTAACCCTAGATCCCTCCGGTATCTATATAAACCGGAGGGCTAGGTCTATAGACAAATCTCCTCATAATCATAGTCAGACAGGCTAGACTTTCAGGGTTTAGCCATTGTGATCTCGTGGTAGATCAACTCTTGTAATACTCATATTCATCAAAGATCAATCAAGCAGGAAGTAGGGTATTACCTCCATAGAGAGGGCTCGAACCTAGGTAAACATTGTGTCCCTTGTGTCCTGTTACCATCGACCTTAGACGCACAGTTCGGGACCCCCTACCCGAGATCCGCCGGTTTTGACACCGACATTGGTGATTTCATTGAGTTCCATTGTGTTGTCGTCAAAAGTCTTGATGGCTCCTTCAATCATCTACAACAATGCTTCCCAAGGGGAAACCTTCCTTCCCGAACAGATCTTTGTATTCGGTGGCTTCGCACTGCGGGCTAACTCGCTTGTCCATCTGCAGCTGATCGAAAGCTATGCCCCTGGCCATCAGGTCAGATTTGGAAGCTTGAACTACGTCACGGATATCCGCGGAGACTTGATCTTCGACGGAATTGAGACCACGGCAGCCGCTCCCTGCCACCATGATGAACATGACGTAAATCTGTCATCAGACCATACCCAGGAGATAGTACTTGTAGCTGCTCTGGCCCTAGATGCGGAGCAGATCGCACCATCCGAATACAGGAAGCTCAATCCCGCCGCGGAAGCTGCAGACTCAGCGGCGTTGGAGCCGCACACAGACCTAACTTCAAGTGACACCTGTGTCACTAGAACCATGGACTCCTCTCCGGCTACAGGTTCCGAACCTTGTGCGTCCGCATACGTCGAGCTTGATCGGTCATCAATCGTCGAATTCAGCTTCGTGGACAACTTCCGACACTCGCCTTTGGGCGACGTGCTAAACTCACTAAAAAATCTATCCCTGGCGAGGGACACTCTGCCGAATTATATCCGGTTTGAACTAGGGGCTAATGACGGAGAATTTCGTTTCCCACCCACCGCCCACTTCATAGCCACTATCGAGGACCTAACCGACATGCTCGATTACGGCTCCGAAGACATCGATAGTATGAACAACAATGCAGGAGAAGAGGAGGCCCAAACCCGCCGTTCACCGGAGGATGGACGGCCACCTCCTCATATGACGTATACATGGTGGATGCACCAAAAGAAAATAGCGGTGATGACAAATTGAATCCAGTTGAGGATGAACCTCCTAAGACAGAAGCAAAGCACCGGCGTCAGCGGCGCCGCTCTAAATCACGTTGCAGGAAAGACAGCAACACCAACATGGGAGACGATAACACTCCGGACAGTGCCGAAGACAGAAAAGATCCCAACGAACAGGCCAGAAATGATGACTCGGAGGAGAGTAATTATCTTCTAGGATGAGGTGAGCCTCGACAGCGAGGATTTTATCATGCCTGAGGAACCTCAGGAGCAGGAGCGCTTTAAGTGCCGGCTAATAGCCAATGCACGGAACCTGAAAAAGAAGCAGCAGTAGATTCAAGCTGACCAAGATCTGCTCAATGATAGATGGACTGATGTCCTAGCAGCCGAAGAATACGGCCTCAAGTGCCCAGCTAAAACTTACCCAAAGCGCAAATTGCTACCTCAGTTCGATGACGAGGCGCCTGAGCCCATACCATCACCACACAATGCGGCTAACCGACCACCACGCGGTCGGGACAAAGCGGCAACTCAAGCCGAACACCAGCCCACCCACCTCACCATAAAGGCAGAGACAACACAACTCGTGGTCACACATATGACCTTCAGCAGGAGCTGGACAATAGAGCAGGACATACCAGATCGATCTACGGATCACGTGGACGTGCCTCGACACGTGACAACGGCTATCTATTCGGACGTGACAAGCCTAGTCACACCCAGGCTCAAAACCATAGACGGACTCGATCGGAGCTATGTCGCAATGTGGCCCAACATAGAGGCGCCGCACACCCTCTTTGCTTCACAGACGAAGTAATGGAGCATGAATTCCCGGAAGGGTTTAAACCCGTGAATATCGAATGATATGATGGAACAACTGATCCCATGGTATGGATCGAGGATTCCCTTCTCCATATCCACATGGCCCACGGAGATGACCTTCATGCCATCAAATACCTCCCGTTAAAACTCAAAGGTCCAGCTCGGCACTGGTTAAATAGTCTGCCTGAAAACTCTATTGGCAGCTGGCAGGATTTGGAAGACGCCTTCTGCAACAACTTCCAAGGTACATATGTTCGGCCACCAGACGCCAATGTCTTAAGCCATATAGTTCAATAGCCCGGAGAGTCAGCCAGGAAGCTCTGGACTAGGTTCTTAGTTAAAAAGAACCAAATCGTCGACTGTCCGGATGCGGAAGCCCTAGCGGCCTTCAAACACTGCGTCCGAGACGAGTGGCTCTCCCACCACATCGGTCAAGAAAAACCAAAATCCATGTCAGCCCTTACCGCTCTAATGACCTGCTTCTGTGCGGGAGAAGACAGCTGGCTCGCTCGTAGAAGCAATATTGCCAGCGATCCGGGCACTTCCGAAGTCCGAGAGGGCAATGGCATACCACAACACAGCAAACACAAACGTCGCAATGGTAATGAGAGAATGCGCGACCCAGCGGTCAATGCCAGATTTAGTGGCCCCAAACCCGGTCAATGGAAAAAGCCATTCAAGGCAAACAGAGACAGACCATCCAATTTAGGCAAGATATTGGATCGGCCCAGCCAGATTCATGGCAACCCCGATAAACCAACTAATCACACCAACAGAAGCTGTTGGGTCCTCAAGCAGGCCGGCAAGGTCAGCGCCGAACACAAGGGGAAGAGGCTGCCCAGTGATAGCGATGACGAAGAGACTCACCTACCAAATACCGGGGGTCAGAAGCAATTTCCCCCCGAGGTAAAAATAGTGAACATGGTATACGTGACACACACCTATACAGAGGAGCATGAGAAGCACTCCCTCCGGACTGAGGATCATACTATGGTTACTTCAGCCAAAGTAAAAAAGCGGTCTTATTAAACCGCATGCCTTGTCGGCCATTAAGCCGCCGGTCTCCATTCAGCAGGACCGACCAATTTTGGAGCGGGACTAGCAGTTCGGTTTCCACCACCCGCCTCATATACCTGCCAAATCTATATCACGCATACATAACTATGCACTTAAAATACCATGGGCATCGGCGGAAGCACAATATAGACGGGCTTACAAGTACTCCCAGAACCTCCTTCTTTTTTCTCTTCTAACTACTCTTTCTTTTTCATTCTCCTTTACCACAGGTGACTCGCAGGCTGGTCATCTCACCGACTCTATCGGAGTTCAGGTTTGCACATTCACCCAAAGGCTACTCCTTTTGAGGAGCCTCTTCATCGAGGAAAGGCGGCGCAGACATGCGACAGGAGGTCCAAAAAAACTTTTGGCAGACCACACTCTCTCTATTTTGCAAGCCTGTAAAGTGCCTTCTTCCTCAGCCGTCGACCCCTGGCATGTCAAATGGCCGGGGTTGTGGCGTTATTATATACAAAACTACGATTGGCATATCACTCAGGTTCCAGTGAACATAATCCGTATCCAGTATCCACTTTCCTCAACAGAACTGAATTTTGCTCCTCTGATTATTTCACAGACGCACCCCGACATAACTTGCCAGGGGCTCGGGATGGGAACAAAAAGAGTTGCCAACAAGTCCAAACAGCTTTATAGCATACTTCGGCGTCGTGAGTTTGGCCTTATATGCATCAGCTCCGAATCATGTCTTGGGTCAATAGTTGGGTTGCCTGGCTCCTGTGCTTACTACCTTACATTCCGCTCTATCGGCTAGGGTAGTAAAGGGAGAACTACTGCGATTGTGTTTCCGGTTCATCCAGTCAAACACCTCAATAGAGAAAGCCGAATACTGAGTGTCATGATGAAGCGAGAGCTGGTCAACCACTCAATGACTTATCAAAATCTTTTGCGATTCCCTCCGTATTACAGAAGGACCTTTCTTCAGGTCATACATGTAACACACCATATTGGGGTAACCGCGTACATACCAGGGTCTATATCATAGACCCACCATGAAACTCCTATGGCTAAGTGAAAGTGTTAACACCCTATAGTCCGATTGCCTAGTTCGCTGTATTGACACCTCCTTCATGGACCAAGACGTTGGGTTAAAAGTGATCAAGTGCTTTTTCGAACACCCCCATATTTTCTACGAGGGGGCTAAAGCTGACGACTGGAAAACTTCCAGATTATGCAAAAACGGCCGCACAGGAGGAACCAAAGCTTTTAAGCGAATTTCATAATATTATCATAATATTGTCTTTTACAATTTCAACACATTTCATTCAAATATCATGCATTTCGAGCACTGACCCTCTATCAAGCGGGCACCCTCTAAGACGTCCTCGAAATAATACTTTGGTGCGTGATGGTCCTTGCCCTTGGGTGGACTCTTCGCCACAACGTCGGTGGCCTTCATCTTCGCCCTGTATGTCTTGACGCGGGCAAAGGCCATCCATGCACCTTCAATGCACGTTGAACGCTTGATGGCGTCGATACGCGACACCGCATCAACAAGTCGCTGCGCCAAACCGAAATAACTTTTCGGAATTCGATCAGTAGGCCACAGACGGACTATGACGTCCTTCATGGCAGAACCGGATATCCTGTGGTGCTCGGCCCACTGGGCCATTTGTTCGTTCAATGACAGGGGACGGTTTGGCACGCCGAATTGTGACCAAAAAAGTTTCTCTGTTGCACACCATTCCTGCTCTTGGTAAAATTGCGCTGCATCAGAGGCGCTCTTCAGTAGGTCCAAGAATGCATCTGGAGAGCTCCACATTTGATTAAGTGAGGAATACTTCGGATCACCGAATTTAGTCTGTAATAAGAAAGGCTTACCACCCACTATCTCCCCAGCTTGCCGGATCTCTTCCTGAGCCACTCTAGACTCAGACCGTGCTTCTCTCGCCTCTTGTAAGGCCTTGTCGAGATCGGCCGCTTTGGCTTTGTTATCCCTCTCGAGGAATTCGCACTAAACAGTGGTTTTCTCTAGCTCGTGCGACATAGAAATTCTCTCCTAACACTGGCGCCGAGCAAACTGTTCGGTTTTCAACTCGTCAGTTGCCTTATTAGCAGCCAAATTACTGATCCGGGCTTGCTCCTTGGCAAGGTCAAGTTCAGCCCGAAGGACCTCCACCGCGGTAGCACCATCTGCAGTTATGGGTGTCTCAGTATAAATTCTAGCTTCGTGCTTATCTTACCATACATACATATACTAACTGCCCCAGAAACATACCTTGCGCCTCGTCAAGCCGCCTGTTGATAAGCGTGATGTCGTCATTCGCCTCATCAATCTTCCGCTGCAGATCTGCAACCTCTGTGGTTCGGCCAGTAGCCAGGGAGGTAACAACCTGTGTTCCAATTAGTTAGATTATTTCTTGGGCATATCTTTTTGATCCTCCGATCGCCTCCCTTGGGAAGCCAATCAGAGTCTCAGGGGATACTATCTATACACATGAGCATTTTGTGAATAAAACACAACCGAAAACATTATAGTACAAACCTCGAAGCCTCTTAGCAGGCTCGTGAAGGCCTCATTCAATCCGCTTTTCATGGATAGACCCTTTTCAACCACCATACCCATCAGGGTACGATGGTCCTCTGAGACGGACGCCTACCGCAGCAAGTTCGTCAATGTATCCGGCGCTTCTGGATCTCCGGAAGCTGCTATAGCATTACGACCTCCCTTCGAAGGGATCCGTTTATCCGTCCCTGGAGTTGTCTCCGGCTGTAAGCTGGATAGCCCGGGGCCTTTATTGTTGCCCCCCGGGCCCTGGGCTACCGAAGTATCATCTTCGGGTAGTGTCTTCATCATCCCCTGCACCACTTGTTGATCAGGAGAGACCCTCCGGGACGGCACAGCGAAGTCGTCCACCCTATTGGGCGAGGAGACCGGTGGAGGCGTATTGCTCTCCATCATCTCCAGGAGGAGATCCCCCGAGAAAGAAGATTGTTGAAGAAAATGGTGTGCCGAGCTGCAAAAACATATATTCTAGATGTTACCTTGGTCATAGGAGAGGAACGAGATATGTTTAAAACACCCTTGTTCACTTACGATTTGGCTAAAGGCTTGTCCTCGCCGTGGGACTGTGCGATGACGTCGTCCTCCAAACCCGAGCCGGCCGAAAGGGGCATTTTGCCTCGCTTAGGAGACTTTTCCTCCCTACCTTCGGAGGCGGCCTTTTCTTACCATGAAGAGAAGGGATGTTGGCTTCTCCTTTACCTTTTTCTCCAAGTGATGGGATTTTGATTTCCCCGGACACAGCGTCTAATATACCTTCGGGATGGAGGCCACCTTCGGTCCTCCCGCTCTCCGTGTATCCTCCTTCACCTGCATCTGGTACGATGCCGGGGCCAGCATCCTTGTTAATATGGGATCCGCTGAGTCTTCGGGAAGGGGGGCCGAACACCTAATTCTCTCTGCTTTCTTTATCCAGCCCTGGAAGAAGATAGTGTGATCAGTATCGCATTACGGCACGCATAGCTAGAATTCGTTCGGGAGTCGAGCGCTTACCGAGGTGTCTGGATGGTTGCGGTCGAGGCTGATGTCCTCGGTGCTGTCCGGCCACTGTTTTTGTTTCCCGAAAAACAACTTCCACATTCCTTTGTGCATAGTACCAAAGAAGTCTTGGAGGGTCCGTGGTCCTTCCGGATTAAACTGCCACATACGGAGACGCCGTCGCTGGCACGGCAGAACCTGGTGGACCAGCATTAGTTGGACCACATTGATAAGACCAACGTCCTTCTCAAGGAGGCTCCGGATGTGGCTCTTTAGAGTCTGCACTTCGTCAATGTTTCCCCATTCAAACCCCTTATTAATCCATGATGCAAGATGTAACGGAGAACCAGATCGAAACACAGGTATAGCCGCCCACTTGGTACCGCGGGGTTCAGTGACGTAAAACCACTCCCGCTGCCATAGGTTGGGAGCTTCGGTGAAAGAGCCTTTTGGCCAGGGAGCATTGGTAAGCTTGCTCATTGTAGCACCTCCGCACTCCGCGTGTTCCCCGTCGACTACCTTCGGCTTCACACTAAAGGTCTTGAGCCATAAGCCGAAGTGTGGGGGAATACGGAGAAAGGCCTCGCACGTGATAATGAACATCGAGATTTGAAGGAAAGAATCTGGGGCTAGATCATGAAAATTTAGTTCGTAGTAAAACATGAGCCCCCGGACGAAGAGATGAAGAGCGAATCCTAGCCCTCGTAGGAAGTGGCAGATGAATATGACCCTCTCGCCAGATCTGGGAGTAGGAATAACGTATCCTCGAGCAGGAAGCCTATGGGGGATCTCCGCGGTCAGGTATCTAGCCGCATGAAACTTCACAATGTCCTCCTCTGTAACACAGGAAGCCACCCATCGACCCTGTGGGCTGGGTCGGGACATGATTGGGAAGCTTGAAGCAATGAAGTCAAACCTCGGGTGCTAGAACTCGAAGTTGGAAGGGATGAGGAAAAGGGTCAGCACAAAATAAGACGGCCCTTCGCCCCTTTATAAAGGCAACGGATATCGAACGCCTCCTCCTAAGCCTAAAAACCTGCCTATTCCAAAGGGATCATTCCAATGAAACGGTTGGGTTACCCATGCCCGTATTGATGAGAATCCCGCAATAAGGGGACACGATCTCTATTTCGACAAGACATGCCAATAAAAACCACGCCTCGAAACATGGAATGGCGGGACAAGAAACGGTTCGAAATAATGACCGGGAAAGCGTGATGTCACATTAGATGTCAGCGGATTGGATTTGTGATATATTATACTCTCCGTGGTTGTGCGTGGTACTTGTGTTGCAGATCCGGACATGTTCGTCACGTCCGAAGACTATCTTGGCGTATTCGGAAAGGGGAACCTGCCTTGCAATGCCAAAGACAATCTGCGCGCCAGACACCTCGTCATTGAAGCCTGGTTCACGGGCTACTGAGGGAGTCCTGGACTAAGGGGTCCTCAGGCGTCCGACCTATTGGACATGGGACGGACTGATGGGTTGTGAAGATACAAAGACCGAAGACTCTACCCATGTCCGGATGGGACTCTCCCTGATGTGGAAGGGAAGCTTGGCTTTCGAATATGAAGATTGCTTTCTCTTTAACCGACCTTATGTAACCCTAGATTCCTCCGGTGTCTATATAAACCGAAGGGCTAGGTCTGTAGACATATCTCCTCATAATCATAGTTAGACAGGCTAGACTTTTAGGGTTTGGCCATTATGATCTCATGGTAGATCAACTCTTGTAATACTCATATTCATCGAAGATCAATCACGCAGGAAGTAGGGTATTACCTCCATAGAGAGGGCCCGAACCTGGGTAAACATTGTGTCCCTTGTCTCCTGTTACCATTGACCTTAGATGCACAGTTCGGGACCCCCTACCCGAGATCCGCTGGTTTTGACACCGACAACTGCTGCTAACTGAAGCCGATCGATGCTGCCTCTGGATGAACAGTGAGTGTTGTTGGGGGGTTTGGATGAACAGGACCCCGTGGTAGTAGAGGCCGTTACCGCTGGATGAACAGGACCCCGATCGAGCCGGTGGATGAACAATACCCCGTGGAGGGCTGGATGAACAGGACCCCGTGGAGGGATGGATGAACAGGACCAAGTGGAGGGCTGGTTGAACAATAGCCGGTGGAGGGCTGGTTGAACAGTAGCCGGTGGAGGCTGAAGAACAGAGGTCAAAGAAGGAGCACGACTGTTGGATTAACATCCCAGTCCAGCTGCTAGAATCATATGTTGATTAAGTTCTGAAAGCCCTGCGTACACGTCCGCTTAGTAGGCCCACAAGTTAGCCGCCAAATCTGACGGGTCCCAGCTGTCAATGGGAGGAATAATTTTTCTCATAACAAGGAGGCAGTTCCTTCCGTGCAAAGATACAGCCGGTGGGTCCCAGCTGTCAAGGGGAGAAAACATTTTTTCAGCTTAATAAGGAGGAAATTTCCTTGCGTGCAACCATGGACCTCGTGGGTCCCAGCTCACTAGTAGAAAAAGGGTCAAACGTGAAGCACATTAGTGCCGATTTGAATTTGAGCCGGCACTAATGGTACCATTAGTGCCGGTTCGAACGGCTATGCATTAATGTCGGTCCGTGTTGAACCTTTAGTACCGGTTCGTGCCACGAACCGGTACTAAAGGGGTGATGGCAGGCTGGCGTCGGGCCGGGGCCCCACGATCACCTTCAGTACCGGTTCGTGTCACAAACCGGTACTAAAGGGCTAACCTTTAGTACCGGTTTGTGACACGAACCGGTACTGAAGGTGATCGTGGGGCCCCGGCCCGACGCCAGCCTTTAGTACCGGTTTGTGACACGAACCGGTACTGAAGGTGATCCTGGGGCCCCGGCCCGACGCCAGCCTGCCATCACCCCTTTAGTACCGGTTCGTGGCACGAACCGGTACTAAAGGTTCAACACGGACTATAGTACCGGTTTGTGCCATGAACCGGTACTAAAGGGGTCTGACCTATAGTACCGGTTTGTGACACAAACCGGCACTATAGGGCAATTTTCAAACTCTACCCCCCGTGTGTCGCTATTTCAGTTCTGAAAAAATCAAAAGAAAATGATAAAAACTTCAAAAAATAAAATCCTTCGAGAGGTAGTTATATTACTACATCTACTAGTTAGGAAAATTTGAAAACTTAAATTTGGACATGTTTTGCAAAAAGTGTAGGGAAAATGTAAAACGGCTATAACTTTTGCATACGATGTCGAAAAAAACGTATAATATATCAAAAAAATTCAGCACGAAAACCCGTTTGCAATTTTTTAGAATCCTCAAATTCCAAAATGAAAAAAAGATATGGTCAAATTTCAGTTTTTTTAAAAAAAATTGTTAAATCTGGTCAAACTACTTATTCAAGAAGTATTAATGTTACTACATAATTATTCAAGAATATTAGTGTTAGTAAATAATTATTTCAATTTTTTGAATTTTGGTAAAATCTGGTCAAACTATGGTTAAACTGTGGTCAAACTATGGTCAAACTGTGGTCAAACTACTTATTCAAGAAGTATTAAGGTTACTACATAATTACTGTTTTTTAGAATAATAGTTTCAAACTCAAACAGTGAAATGTGTGACTTCATGCCCAAGATAAACTCCTGAGGGTTAATAGGATTGACATCTTACTATTGTCAGGAAAACAACAAGTGCAGACTTGGAAACAAAGGAGAATAGAACCCGAAAGTTAAGCGTGCTCGGGCTAGAGTAGTGAGAGGGATGGGTGACCGGTCGGGAAGTTAGATGATTTGGAATGAGTGATCCACACTTGAGCAGTTAAGAGAGGTGATTAGAGACTAAATCACCAAATAATTCAGGAAAATTAAAAACCGAAAAAAATTCCAAAATTTAAAAAAAATTCCAAAAAAACCTTTAGTACCTGTTGGTAACACCAACCGGTACTAAAGGTCCCCCATACCAGGGTGCGAGGTCACGCCACGTGGTGGCACTTTACCGTCGGTTCGTGCCGAACCGGTACTAAAGAGGGGGCCTTTAGTACCCACCAATTAGTGCCAGTTATGGAAACGACACTAAAGGCCCTTACGAACCGGTTTTAAAGCTTCGTTTTCTACTAGTGGCTGTCAGGCTCTCCACGTACAATCCTCTTCCGATGACTCTGGTTTGTTGACCATGCCGCACCGAGCGCAGCGAGGCGGTGGACGACAGCGAGGCCCCAGACGGGAACAACCCGGAGATGGGAAGAAACGACAGTGGAGTCATAGATTGAGAGGAGTACAAGGGTTATAAGTGGTTCTGGTGCGGTGTGGGGCTGCAATCAGTGGAGAATAATAGGAGATGTGGAGGTGTGGAGGGATAGCCTGGCCGGCGATGGGGTAGCGCTTCGCAGCGATGCGTGCTAAGAAGAGCCGCTAGCCACCGGAGGCCAGACTAGGCGGTCCCGGTGACGCTGGAGGAAGAAGACGAGAGATTGAAGGTGCATGCCGGCCGTTGGATATAAATCCAATGGTTGTGGATTTTATAATCATTTGTTGACCAAGTTGACAACGCCCTGCATAGGCTTCGACCTATTGGCCCACATGTCAACCTGCAAAAATGTGGCATATATTTAACCCACGTTTTCAAGAATGTACAGTCCATTTGCTGGGCTGGGTGAACAAATAATTCCGCGTCAATGCGACCCATTTAATATTTTCTAAGAAATCCCAACCCATTTGCACTTTCTTAAAATACACGAATTAGCTTGGCTCGTTCTATATACAGTATAATGTTAGGTTAGAAGGAGCAATTAATATCAAAAAATAAAGCATTGCAACGCATTTATATATATATAAAATTAACAAATTAGCGAGTTATTGCTCAAAATAAAAATGAGCGCGTTATTATTACATTGGTCCTTAATCTTCACAAGCTTTTGTACGCAATCACCAGGATTTTCCTACCTGTGAGTCAAAAACAACCAGGATTTTCCTTGCCAACTTCTGTTAAACATTTACTTTTATAAGTTAATAACACATGGGATGTTTTTATAATGTATATATAAGTCTCTATAGAATATACGATAATAGTAATTATATAAATATATATAATGTGGTTAGAAGGAAAAACATAAATTGGACACATCATTAGTATTATTATATATAGATAAATAGAACAGAGATCTGTGTTTTATTAAGAAAATACACTGGCCTGCCGATCTTTAAGAAAAAGTAAAACATACGCTGGGAGGCTCATAAGCCGGTATGGACCTCAAAAAATAAGTTGAAACCACTGTCTCCGTATGTCCTGGGCGATGCATACCTAGGCCTAGCTGATACTTGTTCGCCCTCTGGAAAAATGATACCATCTAGATCCCCGAGCGAACTGGATTAAAGAGGGGGCCGACGATGCGACTAAAGAAGCACATCAGACGCTATTTTTTTCTTCTTCAGTGGATGGCTCTCGATGGCCTTTTTTACTTGCCTCTGCACCATACAACTTGTATTTTTATCCTCCCAGTCCGTGGTGGACCAGCAGCCCATTTGCTGGGCGGGCCAACCTACAGAAACCAGCACTCGATTTTTCATCAAGCTCCCAAAACAACACATCACTATGCTTGTTTTGAGGCCGAAAGCATTACAACAGGGGTTGAGCGGGGGAGGGGGAAGACAGAGCAAAAATATTAAAAAGAGTTGATGCGTCGTTGCTACCCTAACAAAGCAGGTGCAATTCTTCTCGGGAAGAAGGTGTGTGAGGGAGTCCTGGATTAGGGGTCTCCAGACAATCGGATTATATCCTTTGGCCGGACTGTTGGACTATGAAGATACAAGATTGAAGACTTCGTCTCGTGTCCAGATGGGACTCTACTTGGCGTGGAAGGCAAGCTAGGCAATATGGATATGGATATCTCCTCCTTTGTAACCGACCTTGTGTAACCCTAACCCTCTCCGGTGTCTATATAAACCGGAGGGTTTTAGTCCGTAGGACACAACAACTACAACATACAATCAGAGTATAGGCTAGCTTCTAGGGTTTAGCCTCTCCGATCTCGTGGTAGATCTACTCTTGTACTACCCATATCATCAATATTAATCAAGCATGACGTATGGTTTTACCTCCATCAAGAGGGCCCGAACCTGGGTAAAACATTGTGTCCCCTGCCTCCTATTACCATCCGCCTTAGATGCACAGTTCGGGACCCCCTACCTGAGATCCGCCGGTTTTTACACCGACATTGGTGCGTTCATTGAGAGTTCCTCTGTGTCGTCGCCATTAGGCTTGATGGCCCCTACTATCATCGATAGTGATGCAGTCCAGGGTGAGAATTTTCTCCCCAGACAGATCTTCGTGTTCGGCGGTTTTTCACTACGGGCCAATTCACTTGGCCATCTGGAGCAGATTGAAAGTTACGCCCCTGGGAACCAGGTCAGGTTTAGAAGCTTAAACTACACGGCCGATATCCGCAGAGACTTGATCTTCGACTGACTCGAGCCTCTACCTTGCACGTCACACGGTCACGATGAGTACGATTTAGCTCTACCATCGGATAGTGTTAAGATCGCACCGTTAGCCGCTCCGACCCTCAATTCGGAGCCAGTTGCGCCTTCCGCGGACGGGTAGATGGACCCCGCCGCGGAAGCCTTACCCTTAGCGGCGATCGAGCCAAACATCGACCTTACCTTGCACGAGAGCCGTGTTGTTAAACTGTCGGATCCTTCTCCGGCCATGTACTTCAAGCCGCCTGCGCCCGTTCCTATCGAATCTGATTGGGCGCCAATCATGGATTTTACCTCCGCAGATATTTTTCAGCACTCGCCGTTTGGCGACATACTGAACTCATTAAGGTCTCTCTCCTTATTAGGAGGATCCTGGCCGAACTATGTCCGGCAGGACTGGGATGCGGACGACGAAGAAATTCGTGACCCACCCACCACCCACTTAGTAGCCACTGTCGATGACTTAACTGACATGCTCGACTTCGACTCCAAAGACATCGATGGTATGGACGACGATGCGGAAAACAAAGAGGAACCACTGCCCGCAGCGCACTAGACGCCCACTTCACCACATGGCGTATACATGGTGAACACAGGAAACGACAATGAGGAACGGAAGGACGCAACAAAGGGTTGTCCCCTCGAGAAGCAGTCAAAGCGGTGGCGTAAGCGCCGCCCCAAATCCCGCCTCGGTAGAAACAACGATCATACAGACCCAGCATTACAGCAGGGTGAACCATTACCGGACCACGGCAACACGGAGAATCAAACCGAACAACCCGATTCTGTCAAACATAATAGTCCGGATGACATAACACCGGACAGACACCCGGAGCAACAGAATGCCCATCAAAGGCTTGTTGCCACCGCGAGGAGTCTAAAAAAGCAGAAGCAAAGGCTCAAGGCTGCGCAAGACACACTCCAAATCAGATGGAGCAAAGTACTCAACACAGCAGCGAAGTATGGCGGTAATTGCCCCACCAAGAGCTACCCGAAGCGGAAGTTGCTACCTGAATTCGATGAGGAGGCCTTAGATCCCCCGCAACCAAAAATTAAAACGGCCACCTGGCCGGATAGACGACCTCATGGCCAACATAGAGCGGCAGGCAATGCCGCACATAAGCCAATACGCGATCCATGCGAGGGCTCGCATCAAAAGGACAGCGCAACCAGATCCATCTATGGACCACGCAGGCGCGCCCCAGCATACGATGCAACACAACAAACATCCGAACAATGGGGTACACCCAGATACAGGGGTGCCGCACACCCCCTATGTTTCATCGATGAGGTGCTGGACCATGAATTTCCAAAGGATTCAAACCCCTAAACATAGAGGCATACGACGGAACAACAGACCCTGGGGTCTGGATCGAGGACTATATCCTCCATATCCATATGGCTCGAGGAGATGATCTCCACGCCATCAAGTACTTACCCCTTAAGCTCAAAGGGCCAGCTCCGCACTGGCTTAAAAGCCTCCCCGAAAGCTCCATTGGAAGCCGGGAAGAGCTTGAAGACGCTTTTAGGGCAAATTTTCAAAGGACTTATGTCCGACCTCCGGACACGGACGATTTGAGTCATATAACTCTACAGCCCGGAGAGTCAGCCCGAAAGCTTTGGAATACGTTTCTTACTAAAAAGAACCAAATAGTCGACTGTCCGGACGCCGAAGCCTTGGCAGCTTTTAAGCATAGCGTCCGTGACGAATGGCTTGCCAGACAGCTCGGCCAAGAAAAGCCGAGAACAATGGCAGCATTAACAAGCCTCATGACACACTTTTGCGCGGGTGAGGATAGCTGGCTAGCCAGATGCAGCACCAGCGACCCCAGTACATCCGAAGTTAGAGATGGAAACGGGAAATCACGGTGCAACAACAATAACAAACACCAGAATAAAGAAGACAGCAAAAACCGCCCTCTAAAGGCACCAGAGACGAACTGTCCAGCCTAAACAAAATTCTGAACCAAGTATGTCAGATCCATAGCACCCCCGGTAAACCTGCTAATCATACCCACAGAGAATGTTGGGTCTTCAAGCAGTCTGGCAAGCTCAACGCCGTACACAAGGGGGAGGATACACCAAGCGAAGACGAGGATGAGCCTCTCAAGCAAGACACTGGGGAACAAAAGTAATTTCCACCAGAAGTCAAAACAGTAAACGTGTTACACGTGATAAAGGGGAGAAACAAAGCGGCACTCCCAGATAAATATGCCCAAGGGCCTATCACCACGGAGTCCTGCCACTGGTCGTTTCAACCGATCACTTTTGACCATCGCGATTACTCAGCATGTATCCGGCGTGCAGGATTGGCCGCTTTGGTATTAGACCCACTAATTGACGGATACCACTTCACACGAGTCCTGATGGACAGTGGCAGCAGTTTAAACCTGATATATTACAATCCGCAAAATGGAGATAGACCCAACGAAAATTTGCCTCAGCAATACTACCGTTAAAGGAGTAACGCCCGGCCCAGGGGCTCATTGCATGGGCTCCCTGCTACTAGAAGTTATATTCAGCTTCCCTGATAACTTCCGTAGCAAAAATTTAACCTTCCACATTGCTCCGTTCCAAAGTAGCTATCAAGCACAACTTGGACGCGAAGCTTTCGCTCGCTTCAATGCAATACCGCATTACGCTTCCATCACGCTTAAGATGCCCGGTCCACGTGGCATCATTACAATGAATGGAAATATTAAGCGATCCCTGCGCGCCGAAGAGAGTGCGACTGCCTTGGAAGCCGTACACTAAAAAGGGCCTCACCAGCTAAAGCATTTGATAGGTCGCCAAGACCACGGACACGGTTAGACGAGTCCGTCGCAGTTATATGTAACTCACACAGGTTCGATAAATACAAGGGGCTCAACGCGCGCAGATAAGTGGCAATTTTTACTCATCTTGAATTATACATGGTTTCTTCAAACCTACCTTTTTGCACGACAGATTTTCACCTAAGTTTCTCTCTTTTACAGATGACCATCGTGCTACACCCGTCCAGGATACGGCACAACGGAGACACAGGCGCAGACGTGCAGCAAGGAACCGCTCCAAGGATTCTTTTTAGATTAAGACCGTGCGTAAACCTTTTTTACTGTCTTTTGTTGATACACATCCCTCGGATTCTCAAATACAATTGAGAAGGATGCTGACGTCTTGGCATGTGGCCACGTCAGAATAAACGCCCGTACCTGGACACAAGGGGCTTCTTACAAAGGGCACTATTTAGGCCCGATTTATACCATAAAGACCGAATACCTTAGGGAGTGTTCGGCGTCGCGAGTTTGGCCTTATATGCATCAGCTCCGAATCTTGTCTTTGGTCAAATGTTGGGTTTGCCCGGCTCCTATGTTTTGGTACCTTACGTTCCGCTCTTTCAGCTAAATTAGCACTAGGAGAACTACTACGATTGTGCCCCGGGTCATCCGGACGAGCACCTCAGTAGACAAAGCCGAAAACTGACTGTCATGATATAGCGTGAGACTGGTCAACCACTCGATGACCTATCGGAATGTTAGAATTCCTCCGCCTTCACGAAGGGTCGTTTCTCGGCCAGGCACGTACGCACCCCGAATTCGGGAGAATGCGGAGCCAACAGGGGCTATATAGTATCCCCACCGTCAAACTCCTATGGCTAAGTGAAAGCGTTAAAGCATTATAGTCCGGTTGCCTCGTTCACTGCGCTATCACCTCCTTAATTGGACCAAGACGTTGGGTTAAGTGTGAACATGCATCTTCTGCGAACACCTCCGCCTTATATGCATGGGGGCTGAAGCCGACGACTGCAGTCTTTCAGGTTATATACATATATACATAAACGACCGCACAGGAGGCACCATATTACTTTCCGGCAAAAGTATAAATACAGCCTTACTACATTTCATAAAAACATTGTGTTTACAATGGTAATACATGACACTCAAACATAATATTCTTCGAGCACTAGGCCTCTATCAAATGAGTGCCCTCAAGAACCTCTTCAAAATAGTGCTCGGCAGCTACTCGGCCTATGGCCGAACCTTGTGCCGCAATAATGGTAGCATCCATCTCCGCCCAGTATGCCTTGACATGGGCAAAGGCCATCCGTGAGCCTTCTGTGCACGCCGACCTCTTCATCACATTGATGCGCGGCACCGCACCAAGGAACTGCCGCACTAAGCTCTGAAATAGCTTTTCGGCTTCGGGTTCTCCAGCCACAAGTGATCTACGATGGACCTCATGGCAAGCCCGGACAACCTATTAAGTTTGGCCCATTCGGCTAGCTGATCAGTCAAGGGAAGCGGACGCTCTGGAATGTTAAATTGCGACCAGAACAGCTTGTCCACTTCACGATCTGTCTGATCTCAGAAGTATTCTACCGCCTCGACAGCGCTTGTCGCCAAGTCCATATATGCGTTTGCCGAACTCCACAGCCGATCCAGAGGGGCATACCACAGATCCCCGAACTTCCTCTGCAGCAGAAAGGGCTTCCCAGACGCAATATCCCCGGCTTTGCGCAGCTCCTCCTTCTTTGCCCTCATAGTAGAGCGAGTATCTTTGGTCACCATTGTGGCCTTTTCAAGGTCCGCTGCCTTCAATTGGTTCTCTTTTTCAAGGAACTGGCAACGGTCGGCATTGTCTTTTAATTCTACGGCCATCTTGGCCATCTTCTCTTTGCTTTCACAATGCGCGGCCTTCTCGGCTCTTAACTCTTCGGCTGCCTACAAAGCAGCTGCATTACTAACGCTTGCTTGTTCCTTGGCTCGGGCAAGTTCCGCCCGAAGGATCTCCACGGTGGCAGCTCCGTCTGCAGTCACAATATATTAAAGATACTGGCATCATGTTGCTCTTATTATGTGACATTCACCAGTAAAACATTACTTACCCTGTAACTCGTCAAGCCGCTTGTTAACAAGCTCGATGTCGGCGTCTGCCGCATCTAGTTGCCGCTTTAGTTCGGCAAATTCATGAGTCCGGCTAGCCACCGGAGCTCCCACTACCTGCACATTAAAGCGGTATGGTTATCGCGTGGGACTACGATCCTCTATTTGCCGCCGTTCTCAGTGACAACCAGAGTCTCAGGGGCTACTATCTACACAGGGCACACCTAAAAATGTGCGGTACCATCACAAATGTACGTCATTTTACGTACCTCAAAGCCCGTCAGTAGACTCATAAAGGCATCATGCAACCCGCCTTCGGCGGATAAGATCCTTTTTATCACCGTACCCATTAATGTACGGTGTTCTTCTGAGATGACCGCTCGCTCCAATAGCTCTCTCAGTATGTCCGATCGCATACCAGATGGTGCCGGACTCTTCTGTTTGCTCTCTTCGAGAGCCGGGCGCTGGGGACTTCGGGTGACTATAGGATTATCTTCTCGCCTCACCGGATCCGGAGAGGCCCTCCATGACGACACTTCAAGGTCGCCCGCTTCTTGAGCGGAGGAGTCCGGGGGAGGCGTTTCGCTCTCCATCATCTCCAGAAGAAGATCCCCCGAAGACGAGCTCTGCTGAGAAGGGCTAAGATCCTAACTGCAATAAATACTTCGGTTATTTTCCTCAGAGGTAAGGTAGTATATCTCCACTATTAAAGTACTTTCTGATTACTTACAGCTCATTGGAGGGCTGATCCCCGTCTGGACTTTGTGCGGCAAGAGCACCCTCCAAGGCAGGACCCTTTGGTGGAGATTTCTTCTCCCTCTTGGAAACCTTGGTTTCCGGATCTTCAGAGGTAGTCCTCTTCCTTCCCTGGGGTGAGAGAATGTCCGATTCCACCCCTCAGTTATCCTCCCTCACGGAGGCGCTCGTTCCCTTGGTCGGAATAGGTAGCGATGGAGGCCCGCTTTCGCCCTCATTATTCCCCCCTTTGTCTTCCTTTGAGGGCTCCGGGCAACGTGCTAGCTCGAGCATCTTTTCCAGTACCGGATTTTCCAAACCCTCAGGAAGGGGGGCCGAACACCGAATCATCTTCGCCTTTGTTATCCAGTCATGGTCAAAGAGCGATTTCTCAGAATAATGTCATGATAAATGAAAGACGGTGTGTTCGGCTAGAGGATAACTTACTTGGTCGGCGGTGCGGTTTCTGCTCAGGCCCACGTCCTCGGTAGTATCCGGACACTCTATTTGGGATCTGAAGAATGATTTGTACATCTCCTCGTGCGTCAGGCCAAGGAAATTCTCAATAGTACCCGGCCCTTCTGGGTTGAACTCCCACATGCGGAGGGGCCGGCGTTTGCAAGGCTGGACTCGACGAACCAGCATGACTTGCGCCACCATAATCAAACTGAAATCTTCTTCTAAGAGATTTTGGATGCGGCTTTGCAGTATAGGCACGTCCTTGGCAGGACCCCAGCTCAGCCCTCTGCTAATCCATGACATCAGTTGTGCTGGAGGGCCTGAGCGGAAAGTAGGGGCAGCCACCCACTTGGCACTTCTGGGAGCTGTGATGTAAAACCACTCCTGTTGCCATAATCCGGACACCTCTGGAAAGGAACCTTTGGGCCACGGAGCTCCTGCTATCTTGCTTATTAATGCGCCTCCGCACGCTGCATATTGCCCCTCGACCATCTTCGGCTTCACGTCAAAGGTCTTGAGCCACAGGCCGAAGTGAGGGGTAATGCGGAGGAAGGCCTCACACACGACAATGAATGTCGAGATGTGGAGAAAGGAGACCGGGGCTAGATCGTGGAAATCTAGCCCGTAATAAAACATCAACCCCCTAACGAAGGGATCCAGAGTGAGGCCTAGTCCTCGGAGGAAGTGGGAGATGAACACTATGTCTTTGTTGGGATCAGGAGTAGGGACGACCTGCCCTCGGGTAGGCAGCCGATGCGAAACCTCGGCGGTCAGGTATATGGCCTCCCTCAACTTCTTGATGTCTTCTTTCGTAATGGAGGAGGGCATCCATCGGCCTTGAAGGCTAGATCCGGACATGATTGAAGGTCCGGAGCACCTGACCTGGGCTTTGGGTGTTAGAACTCGAGGCAGGGGAAGGATTCGATTGAGCACGGGAGGGAAAAAAGTAAAAGCCTTGTCCCTTTATAAAGAGGGTGAATCTCAAGCATCCTCTCCGTAGCCATTTGGGGCGTGCCTTTAATCTAGGAGTCCTAGACACGGTTGGGTTACCCACGCCCGTATTGATGAGAATCCCGTAATAAGGGGACACGATCTCTCCTTTGACGAGACGTGCCAAAAAACTGCCTCGCGTTCACTACAGGAATTAGCTACTTTGCCATCTGCCACGGCAGACGGCAAATGCATGGATGGCTGATGGCAAAGGTCTTTGCCGTCCGCCGCGGACGGAAAAAGGTGACGGCAAAGTAAGGTTTGGCAAAGAGGTACTTTGCCGTCTGCTTCGGGCGGCTGACGGCAAAGGAGCCTTTGCCATCAGCAGCGGACGGCAAAGAGTGCATACGGTAATAAATGCGCTGTTACTCCGTTAGGTGGTTAACGGCAGGCCTTTGCCGTCCGCCGCTGACGGCAAACTTCGGAAGCCTTTGCCGTCCGCCGAGTGATGTCAGCCGACGTCACTACATGGCAGGCCTTTGTCGTCCGCCACTGTAGGCAAAGTTTTTAATCTTTGCCGTCCGCCGCCGCCGACAAAGCCTTTACCGTCAGCCACTGTAGGCAAACTGACCAAATTGGTCAGCCTCCCAAGAAGCACAGTTGCCAGCCACGTGGCCTCTTTGCCGTCCGCTGCAAAGTTTCATCAACATAGCAAGTTCTATCATAGCAAGCTAGATACAATGCAAAGTTTTAGCAAAGAAAAAATCAAGCACTCCATCAAAGCAAGCTAGCTTCCATGAAGTGAGTGAAATCTGCAAAATGGTAAATAAGAAAGTTAGAAATAGGTGAATAGAACAAGAAGAAGACTAGAACAAGAAGTATATGTCATTTATGACCTAACTTAGGTGGAATGGATCATTTATGAGCTAACTTAGGTGGAACGGATCATTTATGAGCTAACTAAGTTGAAATGGGTTGTTTATGAGCTAACTTAGTTGAAATGGATCATTTATGAGCTAACTTAGTTGAAATGGGACGTTTATGAGCTAACTAAGGTGAAGGGCATCGTTTTTGAGCTAACTAAGGTGAAATGGATCGTTTTTGAGCTAACTAAGGTGAAATGGATCGTTTTTGAGCTAACTAAGGTGAAATGGATCGTTTTTGAGCTAACTTAGTTGAAATGGGTCGTTTATGAGTTAACAAAGGTGAAATGCCACGTTTTTGAGCTAACTAAGGTGAAATGGATCGTTTTTGAGCTAACTTAGGTGAAATGGATCATTTAAGAGCTAATTTAGGTGAAATGGATCGTTTTTAGCTAACTTAGGTGAAATGGATCGTTTAGGAGCTACTCTAGGTAAATTGGGTCATTTTAGAGCTAACTTGGATAAACTGGATCATTTATAGGCTAACCTAGGTAAGATGGGTCATTTTGGAGCTAACCTAGGTGAAATGGGTCATTTTAAAGCTAACGTAGGTAAAATGGATCATTTAGGAGCTAATCTACGTAAAATGGGTCATTTTAGAGCTAACTTGGATAAATTGGATCACATATAAGCTAACTAAGGTAAAATCAGTCATTTTAGAGCTAACTTAGGTAAAATGGATCGTTTATGAGCTAACTAAGTTAATTATGCAATTTTTGACATAAGTAAGCTAAGTACATATCGTTTTAGAGCTAACTTAGGTAAAATGGATGGTTTAGGAGCTAATCTATGTAAAATGGGTCATTTTAGAGCTAACTTGGATAAATTGGATCACTTGTAAGCTAACTAAGGTAAAATGAGTCATTTTAGAGCTAACTTAGGTAGAATGGATGGTTTATGAGGTCAGTAAGCTTATTAAGTCATTTTGGAGGAAAAGAAGCTAACTCTAGGTCATTATGGTAAGCATATTGGAGGAAATAAAGCTAAGTCTAGGTCTTTATGCATTTGTTAAGCAAAACACTAGAGAAACTTACCGTGATCACGGAGATGTAGGAGCGGGCTGGCTCGTGCCGGTAGCTGGAGAAGGAGCGGGCTGGCTCGCGCCGGTAGCTGGAGAAGGATCGTGCGATGCGTTTCTGGAGTTAAGCTGCACCAAAGATCATTTCCAATGTCTCGTTAGCGTTATGACACTCAAATGTTAAGACTAGCAAGTAATGTCCATTCAAATTAAACTCACCGTGCTCCCAGGAGCAATCACTGGCATCGGCGGAGCGGTCTGACCGGACTTCTCGCACACAGACTGCACATTTGGTTTTCAAAACAGAGTCATACAAGTTAGTAATGAGACTCAAATGTTAAGACTAGCAAGTAATCTGCAGAAGAAACTTACCACAAGGAGCTCGTACATGGCCCTTGCCTGCATGTCATTCCATGCCCTCTCCTCCTCCAACATCTTTGTCGTCCTCTCCTCCAACTCCCGCTGCCTCTCCGCCGCCTCCGCTAGAAGTTTCTCCGTTCTATTTCTCTCACTCTGTATAGCAGCCTGCAACACCACTCACATGACCATTTGTAATCATTGATGGAAGCGCACAAAATGTAATGGAGAAAGATAGCTGAGTACATATAACTAACCTTGAAGGTGAGTTGGACTGGCCGTTCACGAGGCCTTATCTCAGGAGCGGAGAGTGCTAGGACAACAGATAAGTCCATCTCCCATGGCTATGGAGCCATGGGACCTCCCGCCACCAGATATCATCAGCAGCTCTGTATCAATGGGACCCTGGCTCGGGTTAAAGTCCTCCCCTTTCCTCGCCTTCCCCTGATCTCTATATTGCACGAGCTTGTCGTGGGCGGAGATGTTGGTGAAGTTCTTTGGATCATCGAGGTCAGACGCAGAGAATGCCTTGACTTTCTTGTAAGGGCCGGTGTGGGCCATGGCATACAGGTCGTACACCTCTGGCACCTTATCCGCCTTATTGTAGCGCGCCTGAAAGAGAGAAACAAAGTAAATTAGTAATTAAAGGGCTAAAGCTAGCATGATGAATGAATTGCATGAATCATGAAGCAAACCACATACCTAGTTCCGCCCGTACTGAAATAAGTTGGAGCTGCCTTGGTGGTGTGGCACACCTTCCATTTGGGCCCGTTTGTCCTTGGCATCTTTGTGGGTGGCCAGCCATTCTTTTGAGCACCACGCATTGACCAACACCTCCCAACAATCCATCCGATCCGCACACCATCTCGAAGGGGCCTAAGTTAGCAAATAGAAACTTGAGCGCTACGGCTATGAATTACTAAATGAAGGAAGTAAGTACAAGGCCTTAAGAATTACCTTCATGTACTTCTCCTTACTCAAGAACTTATCGCGGCACTCCTGCTTGGGCTTCTTGATACCACGCCCGGCGTAGTAGTCTCGAACAGCCTGCACCCGAACCTCATGCCGTAAGTTTTGAAGTAGGCGCTTGCACTCCTTGTGGACAACATCTGCCGCCTCCTCCTCGTATCCCTCCTCACACCTGTAGAATGTCTGCAATCAAATGAGACAATATTGATTAGTACAATTAATAACTAGCTAGTTGAAGATTTTTAATTGTGTAAAGGAGCAATTACCTAGAACTTTCTGATCACCATGTCTGCCCTCGTCTTGCACAAGACACCGTCGATAATCTCACCCGGCGGGGCCGGGGCAGCCAAGTAGTGCTCCCAAGTCAATCCAACCTCTGGAAGCCGACCCTCACCAGGCAACGTGACAAACCCCGGGAAGTTTTGCCGAATCAGAACTCTAAGGATGGAGTTGGGCCGGCGGACACTTTCATGGTGGTCCCAACCCCTGCAGCATGACAAGGCCAACACATCAGTTATTGGAAGAAACGTGAATGCAGAAGGTACAAAAAGATTAAATGCACTTACCTCTCCCCATCAGGGAAAATCAACCACCTCTGCTCGCGGGTCGCCGGCACGGACGGGAGCCGTGTAGCACCATGCTGGTAGACGTTGCCCCCCTCCTCCCCCTCCTCATCAGTCGGCTCCCCGCCATCATCAGCATGGCCACTCGGCTCCCCGCCATCATCAGCGTGGCCACTCGGCTCCTCAGGCTGACCCGACCAGGTACCCCATCCAGACGTGTCCTCCTCCGGGGTCTCGTGGGCCCAAGTCTCGTGGGTCGAAGGCCCGTCGACCCAAGGCTCATGGGCCGAAGACCCGTGGACTGGAGGCTCGTGGACCGGAGTCCGTGCAGCCTCCTCCTCAGACGAGTCCACCCTAGCAGTCACGTGCTCGGGTGAAACAGCTGGGGGCGGCGGCGAGGAAGGCGCCGTAAGAGTCACCCTACCTCCTCTCCCGCGACCACGTGCTCCACCTCCTCTCTTCTTCTTACCTCGTCCCCTGCTGGGCACCGCGGTCGACGAAGAAGGGCCCGGCAGTGTCGCCATACTGTCCAGCAACGCTCGGCGGAGAGGTGCGTGTGGAATGGAAGACCTCGCACCACGCGCCGACGAAGAAGGGGCCTCGGCGCGCTCCCGACCAGCGCCCACCATCTTTCAACACCTGCCATGACAAAGATAAACGAAATTAGTACAACATAAAAAAAGTACCGACATGAATAATAATATGTATATCACTTAAGTGTATCATCATCAAGTACAACATAAAAAATTGAATACCTGACACTACTAATAATCTCGATCAGTATCATCAATAAATGCATAATCATCATCATCACTATAATCAATGATGGGCTCATAGGGTTCATTGGCATCAACATGTGCAAGGCCACCTTGACGTAATCGGTCAAGCATTGACAGGTCATCCGCAGCAGTAACCTCTTCTTGTTCCGGCTCTTCTTGTTCCTCCTCTGGGGTGATGTCGGATTCATTGTCGCTGTCTACTTCAATGTTTTGGGGTGAAGTATAGCGGTTCTTGAAACGCTTTTTGGAAAGACGTGTCTCTTGGAAGAATTCTCCTTCATATGTGTCTGGGTTAATGTGAGGTTCATAATCCTCTTCCTTTGGGGGAGAAAGTCTAGCACGTGGCGGCACTTCATAAACGACATCCCAACCTTTCAGATTTGGATTAGTTTGGCAGGCCCACGGTAGATAGAATACTTGGGTCGCCTGTTGAGCCGTAATATAGACATCAGGAACATCTAAATGGGTGCTTTGGTTGATTTCAACTAGCCCTATATGTTCATGAGTCCTTCTAGTCTCCTTCGGCTGAAACCAATAACATTTGAAGACTACGACATTCGGTGGGTTTTCACCATAGAACAGAAGTTCATAAATTGCTTCAACTCTCCCATAATACTCGGTACCTCCTTCGCCGATAGCAGATACACAACAATTTGTAGACTTTCGGTCGGCCATAGATAGCTCTTTGCCATAGGTACGAAAGCGATACCCGTTGATGTCGTACTTGTCAAATGAACGGACCTTATAGTCAAAACCATTAGCGACTTGTCTCAATTCGGCGTCCATAGACTCTGAATTAGCCTACAAGTTTAATATGAAAGGATTGTTGCATTATGCACAAATTAGCGAATGAAATGAAATTGTCTAATAGAAATTACCGTTTGTTTGAACCAAGAGATGAAACCGGGATAGCCGCCTCCTTGCTTTGCGAGAAGCTCATACTCTTCGACGGAATCCTTTTGGATCTCCGCTCCATACGAGAATATGGCGACGTATCGACTGTATGACATATCCAGGAATAAGAGCAGTTCAAAGGAAATAGAAGTTGCGAAACAATGTACCGAGAACTTACTCGATGTACGGCCGCACTTCTATCAGGTTGTTGAAGATATACAACGAAATGGTCCGCCATTCTTCGTTATCCAAAGATACTGGATGTGAAACACTAGCTGGTGCGAGATTCCCTTTGAATAGGCTGAGGTTGGATCCACCCTTTTTAGGCTCGTCAGCATTGTACCGAGGCTTCGGATTATGCAAATGACGATTTTTGGCTTCGTAGTGCGCTGTTACGAAGTTTGCCGCCTCCTCTGTGATGAATGCCTCAGCCATCGATGCTTCAATTCTACGTTTATTTTTACATTTTTCTCGAAGCGTCTTCTGCATCCTCTCAGTTGGGTAGCACCAACGATTTTGCACGGGCCCCCCCAATCTTGCCTCGGTCGGGAGATGCAAAATCAAATGCTGCATTGGATTAAAGAAGCCCGATGGAAAGATCTTCTCTAACTTGCAGATCAACTCCGGCGCCAACTCTTCCATTTCTTCTAGCACGCCAGGCGATAGTTCTTTCGCACAAAGAACACGGAAGAAATAGCTGAGTTCTGCCAGTACTAGCCATTCATCCTCAGGGATGAAGCCACGCAACATCACCGGCATTACCCGCTCAATCCATATGTGCCAATCATGACTCTTGAGACCAAATATCTTCAGTTTATCAAGATTCGCTCCCCTCTTTAGATTCGCTGCATACCCATCGGGGAACATCAACTGCTGTTGCACCCACAAGAGAATTTCCCTCATAGCTGGCCTTCCAAGATTGAACCATGCCTTTGGCTTCGTCCAGTTCTGCTTTCCTTTCGGTTCTTTCATGTTTTGTAACGGCCTATCACATAGCGCCTCCAGATCGACTCTAGCCTTAGTATTATCCTTTGACTTCCCATCTATGCCGAACAATGTACCAAAAAGTGCCTCGGCGATATTCTTCTCAGTGTGCATCACGTCGATGTTGTGTGGGCAAAGGAGGTCTTTGAAGTAAGGCAGATCCCATAAGCATGTTTTGTGAGTCCACGCGTGCTTAGTATTATACCCCTTGAAGTACCCTGGACGTTGTGGATCTGGCTCGAGAGCGTTTAACTGATCCAGGGTCTGTTGGCCTGTCAATGCAGGTGGTGCAGAGTTTTTGACAACTCTACCCCTGATGAAGTTCTTCTTGTCTTTCCTGAACTTATGGCGAGGATCCAGGAACTGTCTATGCATGTCGAAGCAAGAAAACTTGCGACCGGCCTGAAGCCAACGAAACTCAAGAGCTCCCTTGCATGTGGGGCACGGGAACCTTCCATGCACACACCAGCCAACGAATAGCGCATACGCCGGCAAGTCATGCGTCGAGTACATGTACCAGACACGCATTATGAAGTTCCGTTTGCTAAAGGCGTCGTATGTCTTGAACCCATTATCCCAGGCTTCTTGCAATTCGTCCTTAAGCGGCTGCATGTACACATTCATATTTTTCCCCGGATAGTTGGGTCCTGGAATTATCAACGTCAGGAAAATGTTCTTTCTTTGCATAATCTGTCCGGGGGGGAGATTGAGTGGAAAGACAAATACGGGCCAACAACTGTATTGGGCTGCCGTCATACCAAACACACTGAACCCATCCGTGCTGATGCCGACTCGAGGATGCCTCGGATCTGCCGCTTTGTCAGCATGTAATTCATCAAACTTTTTCCACGCAACACCATCCGATGTGTGTACCATCATCAGATTCCCATCTGCATCTAGTTCGGTTCTTTTGCCTGTTTTGTGCCATGTCATCTGTCTGGCCGTCTCTTCGACCATGAAAAGACGTTGAAGTCTTGGTACGATTGGCATATACCGAAGAACACTAACGGGGATTTTGGTCTGTGTCTTCTCACCCATACCGTTGTCTACCACAATATACCTGGAAGACTTGCAAATGGGACAATAGTTCAAGTCCGCATAGTCAAGCCTAAATAAGGCACATCCTTTCTCACAGGCATGTATCTTCTCATAGGGCATCTTCAGTGCACGGAGGATTTTGTCCGACTGGTACAGGTTTGCAGGCATTACATGGCCTTTGGGTAGAAAGCGTCCAAATACTGTCATAATTGCGTCATAGCATTCTCTGCCCAAGTTGAACTGAGCCTTCAGAGCCATTACTTGTGAGATGGCATCCAACTGACAAAGCTCAGTGTGCTCGTGGAGCGGACGTTTTGAAGACTCCAACATTTCATTGAAGGCCTTTGCAGATTCCTCCATCTCCTCGTCCGAATCCCGAGCATCATCATAGTCTTGCACCATGTTTTCCATCCCGGTACCATGCTCGTCGGTGCGACGACGATCCACCTCAGCTCGGTCACGTTGGGCAGACTCACCATGAAATGTCCACACCGTATAATCGGGCGTAAAACCACTCTTCTGCAGGTGTTTGCCCATTTCAGCCTCTGTCTTCTTTTCCCAATTGCCGCACCGGAAACAGGGGCACCAGGTTTTCTTTTGGCCATTTGCAAATGCGGCTTGCACAAACCCCTTGGTTTTTGTGAACCATTCAGCGCTCCATTTGTTCTGACCAGTGTGACCGGTATACATCCACGCACGGTCACTCATCTTGACTTTCAGAGCTACTGGACACACAACAATTATATATGTAATTCACCATGTATATATTCATCAGTTGATCTACTTTGTCAATTTTATTACGTCCATGCAACCTACACTCTAATAGGTAATGATAGGTCCTAATCCCACCCGTGTATGTGTAGATTGGGTTCATTTTCCCATGCTATGCTCCGGATCCGACGCAAAATTTCGGCAGCACCTCCCCGCTGTTCTCCTGATACACGTCTCTGCAATAAACAGAGAGGATGTGTACCCGGAGAACAACAGGGGAGGCACTGACGAAATTTATGCGTCGGATCCGGAGCAAAGCATATGGGAAAACGAACCCAATCTACACATACTCGGGCTGTCCATGGATAGCGTTGGACAATTCAAAAGAATCAAGGTTATAAATATGCAAATGCATGCATATTTATAACTATGACGCTTTCGAACGGGAGACACATTGGTTACGTATACCGATGATTCAAGACACATATATAGCTAGCTATCAAGTTTCATTGGAATAGAGCAAATAATTAATGGGGGAGGAGGACATGTCATTTGTGCTCACCCACGAATGAAGGGGCAGAGCTCGTCAGACGCACGGCGAGGTCGTCGAACACCAAACCTCGCAGCGATGAAACAACTGCACATTTAAAACTACCCGGTCAACACAATTATATATGATGTTTTTCATAACAAAATCGAAGAATATATGACCTAACTAATAATTCACAAATATATGACCCTGTCGGCCTCTGGAAGGCCAAAGAACACCTTTTCGGGAGGTGTCGGGGGTCGGGGTGCCGTGTCGGTGTCGGGGTGTCGTGTCGGGGTCGGGGTGCTGTTTCGGGTCGGGGGAGGGGTGTTGTGTCGGGGTCGGGGTGTCGGGGTCAGGGGGTCGGTTGTCGGGGTGTGGTGTCGGGGTCGGGGTGTCGGGGTGTGGTGTCAGGGTTGGGGGGTCAGGGGGTCAGGTGTCGGGGGGTCGGGGTCGGGGTCGGGTGTCGGGGTGTCGGGGTGTGGTGTCAGGGGGTCGGGGTCGGGGTGTCGGGGTGGCGTGTCGGGGTCGGGGTGTCGGGGGTCGGGGTCGGGGTGTCGGGGGTCGGGGTCGGGGTCTCAGGCCGGGGTGTCGGGGTGGCGTGTCGGTGTCGGGGTGTCGGGGGTCGGTGTCGGGGGTCGGGGGTCGGGGTCGGGGTGTCGGGCCCGGGTGTCGGGGGTGGCGTGTCGCGGTCGGGGTGTCGGGGGTCGGGGGTCGGGGTCGGGCTGTCGTGCCGGGGTGTCGGGGTGGCGTGTCGGGGTCTTCTTCTTCTTCTACTACTTCTTCTACTTCTTTTCTTCTTCTTCTTTTTTCATCTTTTTTCTACTTCTTTTCTTTTCTTCCTTTCTTCTTCTTCTAGTTCTTTTCTTTTCTTTTCTTTTCTTCTACTTCTTCTACTACTTCTACTTCTTCTAAGTCTTTTCTAACACTAAAACTAACACAATCTAGCAATAACAATTAAATAGCAAAAAATGAAAAAACAGAAAGAAAAAAAGAAGTAGTCCCTCACCGGAGCAATGGGACGGTCGGCGGGGGCCGTGACAGGGGGCGGCGGGAGCAGTGGCGGGGGCGGCGCCGGGCGGCGGGTGGGGGGCGGGGGCGGGGGCGACGCCTGGCGGCAGGGCGAGGGCGGCGGCGGGGGGCGGGGGCGGCGGCGGGCGGCGGGGGCGGCGGTGGGTGCGGGGCGTCAGGGAGGAGAGATGGAGAGAACAGAGAGTAACGGGCAGGGGGATGGGGCTGTTAGTTAGGCCCTTCTTGCCGTCCGCCTATCTTTGTCGTTCGCCATTATCTCCCTTTGTCGTCCGCTAGCGGACGGCAAAGAGGTGGGGCGTTCAGTTTTTTCTAAACGGGCGGGGGGTGGGGGCCACCTCTCTCTTTGCCGTTAGCCAGCGGACGGCAAAGTTTCTTTGCCGTCTGCTGGCTGACGACAAAGAGCCGGCTGATGGCAAAGGCCTGTTTTACCATCTGCCATTTCTTTGCCGTCCGCTTTTCGGTAGCTGATGGCAAAGAGCTTCTTTGTCGTCTGCTAGCCGACGGCAAAGAGCTGGCAGATGGCAAAGTAGCTGATTTCAGTAGTGGTTATGTGCGGGGCTAGTTAAAGGAAACGGTTCGAATAATCACCGGGCCATGGCATAATGTCGTGTTGCCAAAACAAGTCCGCAAATTAGATTTACAAAAATATTATTCTCTCTATGGTGGTTTATGGAACTTATTTTGTAGGGTCGGACACTATCCTTGTATTCAAATTCTTCTGTGATGTATTCGGAGGAGGAACCCGCCTTGCAATGCCAAAGACAATACTGCACGCCGGACTCATCGTCATTGAAGCCTGGTTCAGGGGCTACTGAGGGAGTCCTGGATTAGGGGGTCTCTGGACAGCCGGATTATATCCTTTGGCCGGACTGTTGGACTATGAAGATACAAGATTGAAGACTTCGTCTCGTGTCCGGATGGGACTCTACTTGGCGTGGAAGGCAAGCTAGGTAATACGGATATGGATATCTCCTCCTTTGTAACCGACCTTGTGTAACCCTAACCCTCTCCGGTGTCTATATAAACCGGAGGGTTTTAGTCCGTAGGACACAACAACTACAACATACAATCAGACCATAGGCTAGCTTCTAGGGTTTAGCCTCTCCGAGCGCGTGGTAGATCTACTCTTGTACTACCCATATCATCAATATTAATTAAGCAGAACGTAGGGTTTTACCTCCATCAAGAGGGCCCGAACCTAGGTAAAACATTATGTCCCCTGCCTCCTGTTACCATCTGCCTTAGACGCACAGTTCGGGACCCCCTACCCGAGATCCGCCGGTTTTGACACCGATAGTGTGCCTTTACATCCACACGTCACAAATCCCACAGTAGACATACTAACAAGTTCACATGCAAGTACAACAGAACAGGTAAACATTTGTATCAAACTCAGGTTCACATGACACATTCATATTCATAGCCAACATTCACAATCAACAACTCAAAAGATTCATATATACACAAGTTCAGCATGTCTAGCATCCAAATGATTGATAGATCACACGGCAATATTCATAGATAATTCACAAAAAGATTCAGATATACACATGTTCAGTATGTTTATGCAACCAAATGTTTGAGATAACTGCCAATATCATCCATGGACGAACTTTAATTTCCTAGGGTACAAACTGGTAAATGGTGTTCAGTCGGAGGTACTTCTTGCTAAAATTAATGCTTGTACGAGTAAACTTTCGAGTACATAAGAGGCAGCACAGGCTATCTGAACTTTGCTTGTTGGTTTATCCTCAAATAGTGGCCTCATGTCGAGGGAGATTTAAGCAACTTGGCCACTACTTTCATCCAACTAGTTTACTGGCTCATCTTGGTCCTGTAGCTTGCCAAAATTCTACATTGCAGACAAGAAAGGAGGCGATTGAGAAAATGAACCACCAAATTTTTTTGTGCAGTTCAACTGAAATGGAGCATCCCTGGCGTGCAGACTGATTAAGTGCCAGATGAGTATATGCGTCAACCAACTTGTCTGGAATCTTTACACTCCATGCCATACAGTTTGCTACCATATGTGTTGATAACCAAAAGGCACATGCTGTGACAAAAGACTAGACTGCGTTTTTCTGGGCTATGCGCCAAGCAATATTTTTGGCGTTCACTCTCCTAATACTTAGAGTTGGACAACTGGTTGATGCCGGTTGGTACTTGAATGAATATAGGAACTTCTTATTGTCAACATCGATGCTTGTCTGAGTGAACTTTGGAGTACATAGCAGCAGCATAAGTACCCGTCCATCTAATCTTTTTGTGTAGTTCTACTGAAATCACCCAATGTAATGATTTGCCTGCGAGTTCAGGCTCCAAGTTACTCCTTTATAAATTCGGCAAACAGAAGCACAATACCAAATTACCAATACATATGACAAGCACAATAATCAGGATAAAGACGAGTACCAACCTGTGTGAGGTAGCATATCAATTACTATTTCTTTTAACTGGAAGCCGAGATAAGCCAAGCGACTGACAGCAAAGGAAGGAAGCAAGCCCAGATTAGCGACTGGCAGGAAAGGATGGAAGCAAGCCCAGATTAGCGACTGACAGGAAAGGATGGAAGCAAGCCTAGATTAGCGACTGACAGGAAAGGATGGAAGCTGTCGAGGCAATGAAGCACCCAAAGTTTTTCTGCAGTTCCACCAAAATCGAGCATCCATGTTGGCACATATATTGAGAGTATGAGATTACTGTAACGGTGGCACTAGTTGATGAAACATACACTAACAAATAGAAGCACCCTCATTATCTTAATGGGTAAAGTTAGCAACAAAGTAGTCTAGCTTAAAGAGGGGTATTAGTTTATTTAATCAATGCCAATTAGCTTAACTCTCAAAGCATTGCCATGTATCATAGGTTGCAAAACTTTAACGTGCAAAGATAAAGGAGTTTCTCATGACAGTAGCACGATGCAAATAGAGATGACAGCAAACTAATATGGATGAAGGCCTTAGGTCGGTACCAACCTAAGCAAAAAAGCTTATTCATGTAGTCCCAGAAGAGATGAAAAGGCACTCACTGGAATCACTCAATAGTATATATTTTTGTGCACTTCAAATGTATGGTTGAAATCACTCTTGTTTACCAGTGCTGAGATTATATCGAAAGATTATCAAGAACTTCTAGCAGAGTTAAAGCACTTGTTGGGATACAGTTCATTGTATTGTCTTGTGTAGTTCCACTAAAATGTAAGATTGGCATAACATGATCCCTGTTTGCACAAGTAGGAACAAGGTGAAACCTTAATTAGCTTAGTGAGAAAGGATAGAAAGACATTAGCATATTACTCTAACAGTAGAATCAAATTCATCATGGATAATACGCAGAACTGGAAGGGCTCCCTGGAGGATCATGTCACATGTAAGGTAGACGTTGCTGGAGCCCTTGAATGGCCTCGACTGAGGCCTTGGCTTCAGCAAAGTTCTTGGAATGACCTGAAACTCGACGGAGCATATTTTCGGAAATAAAAAAAATACTGGCAAGAGATCAGGACCAGGGGGCCCACACCCTAGCCACGAGGGTGGGGGCGCTCCTGCCCCCCTGGGCGCACCCCCTACCTCGTGGGCCCCCTGGAGATCCTCCAACCTCAACTCCAACTCTATATATTCACTTTCGGGGAGAAAAAATAGAGGAGAAGGATTCATCACATTTTACGATATGGAGCCGCCACCAAGCCCTAAAACCTCTCGGGAGGGCTGATCTAGAGTCCGTTCGGGGCTCCGGAGAGGGGAATCCGTCACCATCATCATCATAAACCATCCTCCATCACCAATTTCATGATGCTCACCGCCGTGCATGAGTAATTCCATAGTAGGCTTGCTGGACGGTGATGGGTTGGATGAGATTTATCATGTAATCGAGTTAAATTTGTTAGGGTTTGATCCCTAGTATCCACTATGTTCTGAGATTGATGTTGCTATGACTTTGCTATGCTTAATGCTTGTCACTAGGGCCCGAGTGCCATGATTTCAGATCTGGACCTATTACGTTTTCATCAATATGTGACTGTTCTTGATCCTATCTTGCAAGTATATAGTCACCTACAATGTGTTATGATCCGGCAACCCCGAAGTGACAATAATCGGGACCACTCCCGGTGATGACCGTAGTTTGAGGAGTTCATGTATTCACTATGTGTTAATGCTTTGGTCCGGTACTCTATTAAAAGGAGGCCTTAATATCCCTTAGTTTCCGCTAGGACTCCGCTGCCACGGGAGGGTAGGACAAAAGATGTCATGCAAGTTCTTTTCCATAAGCACATATGACTATATTTGGAATACATGCCTACATTACATTGATGAATTGGAGCTAGTTCTGTGTCACCCTAGGTTATGAATGTTACATGATGAACCACATCCGGCATAACTCTCTATCACCGATCCATTGCCTACGAGCTTTCCATATATTGTTCTTCGCTTATTTACTTTTCCGTTGCTATTTTTACAATCACTACAAAATACCAAAAACATTACTTTTGCTACCGTTACCTTTTGCCACCGTTACCACTACTATCATATTACTTTGCTACTAAATACTTTGCTGCAGATATTAAGTTTCCACGTGTGGTTGAATTGACAACTCAGCTGCTAATACTTGAGATAATTCTTTGGCTCCCCTTGTGTCGAATCAATAAATTTGGGTTGAATACTCTACCCTTGAAAACTGTTGCGATCCCATATACTTGTGGGTTATCAAGACTATTTTCTGGCGCCGTTGCCAGGAGCATAGCTCTATTCTTTGAGTCACTTGGGATTTATATCTGCTTATCATTATGAAGAACTTGAGACATCCAGAAACCAAGATTCATCCCTCAACTACGAAGGGAGGTAAGGAACTGCCGTCTAGCTCTGCACTTGATTCACCTTCTGTTTTGAGTAAGGTTGCGACACCTAAACATGCTTTTGCCATTCATTCTGATATGTCACATGTTATTGATGATGCCACTTCTGCTATGCATGATACTTCTATGCTTGATACTACGGTTCCACTTGGTGAATTTCTTGATGAACAACTTGCTAGGGCTAGAGAGAATGAAATTATTGAGACTGATAATATTGACGAAAGTGATGATGAAGACTCTCCCCCCAATAAATATGAATTTCCTGCTATTCCTGAGGGTTATGTTATGGATGAAGAAGCTACTAGAGCTATTTTTAGCTTGCAATGATAGATATGATCTAAAGAGGTTATTAGCTAAATGGAAGCAGCAATCCCTTAATGCTAGAATGATACCTGACCCTACTTTTGCTACTTCACCTATCTGTGTTACTGATAAGGATTATGAATTCTCTGTTGATCCTGATATTATTACTTTGGTTGAATCTGATCCTTTATGGCTATGAATCTGAAACTGTTGTGGCACATCTTACTAAATTAAATGATATAGCCACCCTGTTCACTAATGATGAGAGAACTCGCTACTTTTATATCCTTAAAATATTTCCGTTCTCATTAAAGGGTGATGCTAAGATATGGTTTAATTCTCTTGATCCTGGTTGTGTGCGTAGTCCCAGGATATGATTTATTACTTCTCTGCTAAATATTTCTCTGCTCATAAGAAACAAGCTGCTTTAAGGGATATATATAATTTTGTGCAAATTGAAGAAGAGAGTCTCCCACAAGCTTGGGGGAGGCTTCTCCAATTACTTAATGCTTTGCCCGATCATCCTCTTAAGAAAAATGAAATACTTGATATCTTTTTATAATGGATTAACCGATGCTTCCAGAGATTACCTGGATAGTTGTGTTGGTTCTATTTTCAGGGGAAGAACACCGGATGAAGCTGAAATTCTATTGAATAATATGTTAACAAATGAAAATAATTGGACACTTCTTGAGCCAGTTCCTGAGCCAAGTTCTGAGCCTATTCCTAAACCATCTCCGAAGAAAAGAGGTATTCTATTTCTCAGTCTTGAAGATATGCAAGAGGCAAAGAAATCCATCAAAGAAAAGGGTATTAAAGCTGAAGATGTTAAGAATTTACCTCCTATTGAAGAAATACATGGGTCTTAATTTACCGCCTGTTGAAGAAATGCATAATTTTAATCCATCTCCTATTGATGAAATACATGGTCTTGATAACCCGACACAAGTAGTAAAGGTAAATTCTCTCTATAGATATGATAAAGCTGAAATCCCATTTACTAAGTTTGCTAGCCCATGCTTAGATGAGTTTGATAAATTTATGGTTAAGCAAGAAGACTTCAATGCTTATTTTGGTAGAGAATTAAAACGCAGTGCTGATATTCTTGAACACTTGGTTGATTATATGGCTAATGTCAAAGGTGAACTTAAACTTATTAGTAAACATGCATCTATAGTTACCACTCAAGTAGAACAAGTACTTAAAGCTCAAAATGATTTGCTCAATGAATTGAATAGTAAGAATAATGATTTTGCTATTAGAGTGGCTACTAGAACTGGTAAAATGACTCAGGAACCTTTGTATCCTGAAGGCCACCCTAAGAGAATTGAGCAAGATTCTCACAGAAATAATATAGACGCACCTAGTCCTTCTAAAAGGAAGAAAAAGAAAAATGATAGGACTTTGCATGCTTCTAGTGAACCTATTGCTGAAACACCGGAGAATCCAAATGATATTTCTATTTCTGATGCTAAAACACAATCTGGTAATGAACCTGAAACTAGTGATAATGTTAATGATGATGCTCAACCTAGTAATGATAATGATATAGAAATTGAACCTGTTGTTGATCTTGATAGCCCACAATCAAAGAACCAACGTTATGATAAAAGAGACTTTGTTTCTAGGAAACATGGTAAAGAAAGAGAACCATGGGTTCAGAAACCCATGCCTTTTCCTTGCAAACCATCCAAGAAAAAGGATGATGAGGATTTTGAGCACTTTGCTGAAATGATTGGACCTATCTTTTTGCATATGCGATTAACTGATATGCTTAAAATGAATCCTTATGCTAAGTACATGAAAGAAATTGTTACTAATAAAAGAAAGATACCGGAAGCTGAAATTTCCACCATGCTTGCTAATTATACTTTTAAGGGTGGAATACCAAAGAAACTTGGAGATCCAGGAGTACCCACTATACCATGCTCCATTAAAAGAAATTATGTTAAAACCGCTTTATGTGATCTTGGAGACGGTGTTAGTGTTATGCCTCTCTCTTTATATCAGAGACTTGATTTGAATAAGTTGACACCTACTGAAATATCTTTGCAAATGGCTGATAAATCAACTGCTATACCTGTCGGTATTTGTGAGGACGTGCCTGTTGTGATTGCAGACGTTACTATTTTAACGGACTTTGTTATTCTTGATATTCCTGAGGATGATAGTATGTCTATTATTCTTGGAAGACCCTTTTTGAATACTACAGGGGTTGTTATTGATTGCAACAAAGGCAATGTCACTTTTCATGTTAATGGTAATCAGCATACGGTCAACTTTCCGAGGAAACAACCTCAAGTCCACAGTATTAATTCTATTGGAAAAATTCCATCAATTATTTTTGGAGGTTTTAAATTTCCTCTTCCTACTACCAAGAAGAAATATGATGTTCTTATTATTGGGGATGTGCATATCCCCGTTGAGGTAACCTAGTGTTATTCGAAAATTCTCCAGTTCCATGTTATTTGGAATGAGTTTGTTAACAAGACCTGATCAACCTTGTTAATGTATTCCTTTTGATAATCATGAGATGGATGAATTTAGAAAACACAACTCTCTGTACCTTCCTTTTACTTTCTGTTATTTATATTAAGTAAAATAAAAATAGTATTTTATGTCTGTTATCTGAATTATCCATGCAATATAAAAATACTCCGAAAATAAAAGTTCTCCAAATGCACTGAAATTTAAATATGATTTTTTTTCTGGAATATTTGAGAATATTTGGCACTGAGAACACAGCAGGGGGCATCCACCTGGCCACGAGGGTGGAGGGCACGGCCCCTGCCTTGTGGGCCCACGGCGGACCTCCTCCACTTATTCCTGCACCCACACACTCCTTCCTCCCACAAACACCATTATCCAGCTCAAACCCGAGTCCAAGCTCATTTTGCTGCCATTTTCGATCTCCTTGCTCAAAACACCTCTCACAAAACTGCTTGGGGGTTTGTTCCTTGTTATGTGACTCCTCCATTGGTCCAATTAGTTTTTGTTCTAGTGCCTTATTTATTGCAAATTTGTGCTGCTTAGGTGACCATGTTCTTGAGCTTGCATGTCAAATTTATATGGTTCCAAGTAGTTTTGATGCATGATATAGGCTCTAGGCACTTGTAGGAGTAGTCGGAATCAATTTTGTTGAGCTTGGTTCACTTTTATTTGAAGTTACTACAAATTTCAGAATTTTTTCAGAGGGAGAAATATGTTTAGAAAAATGTACCAAGGTGGTCCTTCAAGGAAGCAAGGACCCAGGCTTGCAATGTGTGATGCTGATGAAGAGCCACCAAGGGACGCTCCAGTGCGGCCTTGTGAATGGACTTCAGAGGACTTCATGGATCGAGCAGGAATTAAGGAAGAGTTTAACGCATATTTGCGTAAAGCTGATCTTGTGAGCTTCAAGGAAGAAAAGTGCCGTCAGTACCACTATCTCACTAGCTCCTTTGTGAGGAGGTTTGAATTTTCATCTTCACGTAATTCTCAAACTGTCCTGTTTGATCTTTATGAAAATTCTTACACTATGGACTTAGAGGACTTTACCACTGCTTGCAAACTTCCACAATGGGGTAGTACTAGTGAACCTCACAAATCTGAATTTAGAGATTTTCTTAATAGTATAACTGTGGGGGAATCTAGAGATATAGCACAAGCTACCATAGGGAGCATTCATTTTCCTGCTATACATTATTTTGCTCTCTTCATAGGTAGATGCATTAACGGTAAAGATGAAGCATGTCACATGTGTGTCCCTGGCCTCAGTATTCTTAGGAGTGCTATGTTAGGAGATAAATCTTATAATTTGGGAGCCATTGTTGCACGTAGGTTGCATCTTAATAGATTTAATGGAGATTTCTTTGATGGAATTTATGCAACCCGCATAGCTAATTTTCTTGGTATAACCATACATGAGGATGATATTGATTTGCCTCCTGCTTATTTGGTTTATGAGGCTATGGTTCATCATCAGTTTGTTGAGAGGAACGATCAGTTCCTCCAGTACCGACTAATCTTTGACAGACGACACACCTATCACGTCGCTCTCCCTGCTTCTACTTTTTCTTTGACTTTCAGGCAAAAGGGAGATATTCTATAACCAGAGAGGAGACGGAAGAGTATAAGAGGAGAGCTAAGATAGCTCGCCTCCAAGCTGCAGCCCAGGATGCAATGACTGCTGCATCTCAGTACGACCCCAACTACAACTTTGGATATCCGCCAGGCCATCCATGGCATTAGACCAACTTAGGCCAAAAGCCTAAGCTTAGGGGAGTACGTATTTCTCACCGACATTACATTCATGTTCACACACTCATTGCTAGATGTCGGTGCTCATACTTTTTCATTGTATCATCCATGCTAGTTTATTTTCTCTTTTTATGCTTTCTTCTTGTGTGCTTAATAAACCTTAAGAAAGAAAATAGTTGTAGCTTTTAGCTAGTTTTACTTTCCAGGCTTGTAGTAGTAATTAAAAAGAAAACTCAAAAAGATTTCCTGTTCTTCTTTTGCTTGCTGGGAGCTTTCCTGTGTAAATAGTTTTATTTCTTTTCTTTTCTTTGGGGGTCGATAGGAGAAGACCATAATTAAATTGTTGAAGTGGCTCTTATATGCATTATTGTTGATCTGAAAAAAGAGCCCATATTGTCTTGTCTTCTCCTGTTTATTGAATGCTTGCAGATTACAGCTTAGTCCAATGCACGCGCACTATTATTATTATCCACATCGTTTGATCGTGCAAGTAAAAGGCAATTATGACGATATATGATGGACTGACTGAGATGAGAAAAGCTGGTATGAACTCGACCTCTCTTGTTTTTGTAAATATGATTAGTTCATCGTTCCTGATTTAGCCTATTATGAATAAACATGTTTGCAATGACAAATAGAGATCATAGTTTCTTATGCCATGCTTAATTAGCTAGGAGCTTATAATGGTTTACCTTGCGTGTCAACATGCTATTAAAATGGTTATGATGTGGTATGATAGGGTGGTATCCCCTTTTGAACAATTCGAGTGGCTTGACTTGGCACATGTTCACGCATGTAGTTGAAACAAAATCAACATAGCCTCTACAATATTTATGTTCACGGTGCATTATATCCTACTCATGCTTGCATTCGGTGTTGATTAATTTTAATGCATGTTCATGACTGTTGTCGCTCTCTAGCTGGTCGCTTCCTAGTCTTTTTCTAGCCTTCACCTGTACTATGTGGGAATACTGCTTGTGCATCCAACTCCATATACCCCAAAGTTATTCCATATGAGTCCACCATACCAACCTCTATACGGTATCTACCTTCCGTTCCAAGTAAATTAGTATGTGCCAAACTCTAAACCTTCAAATAAATATCCTGTTTTCTATGCTCGAATAGCTCATATATCAACTAGGGCTGTCCATATCTTCCATGTTAGGCGGGTTATTCTCAAAAGGAGTGGACTCCGCTCCTCACTCACGAGAAAATGGCTGGTCACCGGGATGCCCAGTCCCATGCTTTATGCAAATCAAATCAAAATAATTGCAAACAAAACTCCCCCTGGGACTCTTGATAGTTGCAGGCACTCGTTGCTTCGAGCAAGCCATGGATTGATGCTTGTTGGTGGAGGGGGAATATAAACTTTACCATTCTGTTTGGGAACCTCCTATAATGTGTGTAGCATGGAAGATATCGCCATCTCTTGGTTGTTATGTTGACAATGAAAGTATACCGCTCAAAATATTATTCACCTCTATTTCAAAACTGAGCTCTGGCACCTCTACAAATCCCTGCTTCCCTCTGCGAAGGGCCTATCTATTTACTTTCATGTTGAGTCATCATCCTCTTATTACAAAGAACCAGTTGGAGAGCACCGCCGTCATTTGCATTCATTACTGTTAGTTTACATTGAGTATGACTTCACTGGATCTCTTTTGCCATGAATTACAATGTCTAGTCAGTCCTTGATCTTTAAAGGTGCTCTGCATTTATGTTTTGCGATCTCAGAAAGGGCTAGCGAGATACCATCTTGTTATATCATATTATGATTGTTTTGAGAAAATGTTGTCATCCAAGATTTATTATTATTGCTCGCTAGTTGATTATTCCATGGATATGAGTAAACATGAGACCTATGCGTTATTGTGAATATGGTTAGTTCATAGTCTTTGCTGAAAACTTGAATGATGGCTTTACCTATTTACAACAACAAGAGCAAACAGAGTTTGTAAAAGTTTTTCTTTATCACTTTCAGTTTATCAACTGAATTGCTTGAGGACAAGCAAAGGTTTAAGCTTGGGGGAGTTGATACGTCTCCGTCGTATCTACTTTTCCAAACACTTTTGCCCTTGTTTTGGACTCTAACTTGCATGATTTGAATGGAACTAACCCGGACTGACGCTGTTTTCAGCAGAATTGCCATGGTGTTATTTATGTGCAGAAACAAAAGTTCTCGGAATGACCTGAAACTCCACGGAGCGTCTTTTTGGAAATAATAAAAAATACTGGCAAAAGATCAAGACCAGGGGGCCCACACCCTAGCCACGAGGGTGGGGGCGCGCCTGCCCCCCGGGCGCGCCCCCTACCTCGTGGGCCCCTGGAGCTCCTCCGGCCTCAACTCCAAGTCTATATATTCACTTTCAGGGAGGAAAAAATAGATAAGAACGATTCATCGTGTTTTACGATACGGAGCCGCCGCCAAGCCCTAAAACCTCTCGGGAGGGCTGATCTGGAGTCCGTTCGGGGCTCCGGAGAGGGAAACCCATCGCCATCATCATCATCAACAACCATCCTACATCACCAATTTCATGATGCTCACCGCCGTGCGTGAGTAATTCCATCGTAGGCTTGCTGGACGGTGATGGGTCGGATGCGATTTATCATGTAATCGAGTTAGTTTTGTTAGGGTTTGATCCCTAGTATCCACTATGTTGTGAGATTGATGTTGCTATGACTTTGCTATGCATAATGCTTGTCACTAGGGCCCGAGTGCCATGATTTCAGATCTGAACCTATTATGTTTTCATCAATATATGAGTGTTCTTGATCCTATCTTGCAAGTCTACAGTCACCTACTATGTGTTATGATCCGGCAACCCCGAAGTGACAATAATCGGGACCACTCCCGGTGATGACCGTAGTTTGAGGAGTTCATGTATTCACTATGTGTTAATGCTTTGGTCCGGTACTCTATTAAAAGGAGGCCTTAATATCCCTTAGTTTCCGCTAGGACCCCGCTGCCACGGGAGGGTAGGACAAAAGATGGCATGCAAGTTCTTTTCCATAAGCACGTATGACTATATTCGGAATACATGCCTACATTACATTGATGAATTGGAGCTAGTTCTCTGTCACCCTAGGTTATGACTGTTACATGATGAACCACATCCGGCATAATTCTCTATCACCGATCCATTGCCTACGAGCTTTCCATATGTTGTTCTTCGCTTATTTACTTTTCCATTGCTATTGTTACAATCACTACAAAATACCAAAAACATTACTTTTTGCAACCGTTACCACTACTATCATATTACTTTGCTACTAAATACTTTGCTGCAGATATTAAGTTTCTAGGTGTGGTTGAATTGACAACTCAGCTGCTAATACTTGAGAATATTCTTTGGCTCCCCTTATGTCGAATCAATAAATTTGGGTTGAATACTCTACCCTCGAACACTGTTGCGATCCCCTGTACTTGTGGGTTATCAATACTCCCTCCGTTCCAAATTACTCGTCGTGGTTTTAGTTCAAATTTGTACTAAAACCATGACGAGTAATTTGAAACGGAGGGAGTACATGCTCGGTGTTCGCGGAGGCCTGCAGCAAACGTCTAAACAATAATGTCAGGCACCGTCGGGGCACGCAGGTGACGGGCTCGCTGTTTGCGTTGCGCCATGCGCAGGACTTTGATTGAGAGGGCGACGTGCATGCATTAGCATGGTTTGACAGCGTGAGCGTGAGTGTCTGGCTGTATGCACGCGTACATGCTACTTGCCTCTATGGACGGTGTGCACTAATGTGTGCATCTCATATATATAAAAAAATCCGTTTGTGCATTTAACGCAAAGTATTTCATTTTCATTTGGCTGACGAGTGTGCGTTGAAGTGACGAGTCCGTGGTTTGATTCCTCACATACGCATAATTTTGGTTTTTATTTCTTTCTCCACTGACATGTAGGCCCGCATAGATAGATAGATAAAGAACACGAGCCGATGAGGTGCATGCGGACTATTTGACTGGTCAACCAGACAAATACAGAGCTATATGCTGAGGTAGTGACAGTATAATCACCATATCTCGTATACAATGATGAAAGTGAGCTATCAAGACAAGTTCGATGACCGCCAATGCATTTTACTTGGTAATAAATGACCAGGATTGAAGGGGAATCCAAATTTCCTTCGTCTTCTGTTCTTGAGCTCTTGACAAACCAATGCACTATACGGTTGTCCGGCCACTCCACCCCAGAGCTAACACCAAGCGTCGTTCTACCGCACCGCACAATAACCGGTAAGGAAGCGATGGCATCCCGCCGCGCCGAGTTCCTTGCCGCCCAAGACCGCACACAGAATGGTAGGGAAGCAATGGCATCCCGTCGTGCCGAGCTCATCGCTGCCCGCGACCTCACACCTATGTGAGCAGAATTTGAAGCTGCCAAGGCCAAATGGGAGGTAGAGCAAGAGGCGGCCAAAGCCGCACAGAGGGAGTGGAAAAGTTAGAAAACACTCAAGAAAAAAAGGCCCGCCGCCGCAAGAAATAAGAGGATGCACGCGCTGCTGCGGAGAGGTCGATGGAGATCCAAGCACGGTGGGGTGTCGCCGACAAAGCCGGGAAGGAGAACGATGGCGTCTGGCCAACATGTGAGATGTATTAGTACTAGTAGTTAGTGTGTGTGTGTGTCGCCCGTACGTTTGTTTAATTAATTACAAGCATGTACCAGTACTACTCCCTTCGTCTAGGTGTATAAAGTCATCTTAGATTGTGCACGACGACCAAGGTGAAGGGGAAAACAAGAGAACTTATTAGTTTTGCTAATTAATAGCATTGCATGCGATGAACTAACCACTACAATACATGTTTGGTAGTCTCAAGTAATTGAAAACATGCACTGCCCAAATCTCTTATTGGTTGATGTGTCCCGAAATAAGAAACGAGAAAGGAGTTAATGTACCGTGCCTAAGGCTGGTCATAGTGGGGCGTAACTTATACTAGTGTCATGCATATGACAACTAGTCTAAGTTCCTACCTTCATAGTGCAAAGTAACATAGTAGTAGTGTCATAGATGTGAAGCGCTATGTTACAGTAACATATTATGTGATTACTTCTCATTAACTACTTGCCACATAAGCAAAAATTTCTTGGAGGGTGCTATGTTACTCGCTAAGTTACTCCCACTATGAGTAGCCTAAGTGTTTTGGGATTATTTGGTTTTTGTAAGGTGACTTACACACCTAGACAGAGGGAGTAGTTACTATTGTAGTTTTTAGAGCAAATTACCAGTACATTAGCCTAGACTCAATGGAAAAATTCCTATCCTATGCATCAAATGGCGTCTCTTTCTCTATAGGAATAGAGATGCATGTCATATCACTTCCTATGATTTTTACATTCCTATAAAATTCCTATCCTATGAACCAAAGGAGGCCTCTGCTGGAGTAACTACTGTAGCTAGCAGTACTGCTGGTATAGTCGTTTTCTTCAAGAAGCGGAATTCAATGAAATCATGATGGTTCCTTCGTGTGAGCAACTTCCAAGTGGGAAAGGTTGGGCCTGTGATTTGATGTCTCATAAGTAATTACTGCGGTGCAACGACCGGGATGACTCTCCCTTGGAGTTCTGTGGGCATGGCAAGTGGACCAGGATGGTCGACATCCCACATGTCGGTGAACAGAAGTATTCTTTCCGATATCGAGGAGCAAGGAAACCGCGTGGTATAGTATCACTGTTGATTTATATTTATTTTTTATTTCTGGTGAATGCTAGCGTTTCAACTCCTACGACGAAGGAGTGCCAAACACGGCACGTGCTAGATGTCCCACACGTCAGTGAAAGGAGTGGGACATGAACAGCGTGGTAGAGCGTCTCCACTTCTAGATCGGAGACCACACGTAGTAGTACTAGTGGTATGAACGATACAAAGTGCGATCCGGAGAGAAAGACACGTCTAGTTGGAAGGTGTCGGGGCATACACGTAAACAAATATAAAACCTAATATGTGCCTCCAATTAATATAGTAGTAGTAGAGTAGGCACGTACTCCATAACATCACCGGGCATTGCACGTACTCATACTATTTGTGCCCTTCTACTTCACTTACTGCGTTACATTACTCAGGTTCGTACGTCCGGTGATGTGAGTACAACATTTTTTTAGGTCAACATTTAGTGGTAGTAAGAGACAAATGCCTATATTTCACGCATGTTCATACTATTTGTGCCATTCTACTTCACTTACTGCGCTACAGTACTCAGGTTCGTACGTCCACTCCTCGGTACATGTCTGTCTTGTAGTTCCAGTCCCACATGTTCTTCATAGATGGAACGATCCATAACGGTGGCCAACGGGAGTCCATATCATCACAGTTAGTGTGGCTCCCCACAATGGAGACTCATCCAAACTATGGCCAGCCTCAACGCGGAGCAGTCGCGTGCACCAGGAAGCGGCGCTCTCTCGGCTGTCGCGTTCCTTCAAAGCCGGCGCCGGTCAGAGGTCGCCTCTGCTCTGGCCAGGCATTAATGCGGCACTGGCGTTTCGGGGCGACGCTGACCGTTTCACGCGGGAAGCGCACGCCGGCAAGGGAGGGGGTTGGGTCGCGCAGGCGGTCAGACACGGGCGTGGTGGTGGTACTGGTAGTTTGCAAAACTACTCAATTATTGCACTCAGTTTTCTAAGAAAATGTGGTAAAAAATGTTACTCCATAGCCCACTTCCCTTCTCCTTCCTCTTCCACTGCGTGCGCACGTCCGCGGGAAGCGACCGGTTAACCCTTATATAGGAGTGCTAGGACAAAAAGATACATGCATGACCACTAAAATTTCTAGATTAAAGCGCCGCTCCGGCAGGAGTATGGCATATGTCATTACCTTCGGACGGGCCATGGCTACCGGGCTACGGTGACTAGAGAAGAGGCGGCGGGAGGGGAATGAATGCGGCTACTGTTTGGGTTCCCCGTCCGGCTTAAATAAATGTGCACCATCACGTGTACCCGCGGGTGCACAAATTGTAACATACGTGTCTGCTCAAGTGGGTGTCACGTAACTAGTGTGTGTGAGAGATTCTGAGAGACAGAGTGCGTGTGTGTGACTCTACTCTTCAGACATGTACCCAACCTTTTGCATTGGGATATAAGTATAATGGTATTACACTTTAGCTAGTGATTTACGTGGCCATGTTAACGTGGTTGTGTAAAAAAATGTCTCTTCCTACTCGTGATTTGTGTTATATAATTACTAGCAAGATGCTCGTGCATTGCACGGATCATCAATATGCATTTTTTACAGGACACCTATTGTGATTGACCCATGTAAGAGTAATCCCATGTGTAAAAACTAATGATATCTCAAGAATTTTACCAGAAAACTAGTATCTCGACAATTTCATCGAAAAAAATGAAAGATGAGAGATAAGGTGAGGAGGAGTGGAGCGTGGTGGTGACTGGTGGTTGGACTGGGCAGAGGCATGGGGATGGGCGGCGCCAGCAAGCGGCAGCGGCCACCATGCTAGATTGTTCCATAGACTTCCTTTTTTAATTGCTCAGCAATGAGGTTGTGGGAGATAAGGACGATGAACGAGGCAAGGCCTTGTTTGTAAATGTGGACAGAGGTGCGGGTATCTTTTGTAAGATTGTCATAGTTTGCTTTATATCCGTCAGATATGGATCTGACGGTCTATATTACAAGATGGCAGGCACACCATCATCACCAACTATTTTTTTATAATGGTAGAGATGATAAGTTTGCTAACTACTAAAGTAAAGTGGAATTTGTCCATGTTATACAAGTAAATTAAGGTGATTGCTTATCATACGGGTAAGGTTGGATGAAGGGTGTTAGGAACAAATGTTCCGCCTAGAGCATGTGTGTGTGAGATGGAGTCTTAGTGTGTGGGGGGGGGAGGGTGCATGTGTGTGTGCGTGTGTGTGTGTGTGACGCGGGGTCCTCGATGTCTCGCTCCCTCTAGTGGTGTGGGCTGGAGCATGCATCTATGGCGAGCAGAGGGAGCGAGACAGAACGATTGTGCAAAAAAGATCAACCTATAAATGCATGTATGGATATATATATATATATATATATATATATGTATATATATATATATATTATGGGTGATAGGAAGCAAGAGTGCGTGCGAGAAAGAAATGTTGACGGAGAAACTGCAAATAGATACAGAGACACATATGCTAGCTAGAGGGACATCGGCTAGTTTGAGTGTTGGAGATGACCGTCGGGTGGTTCAGAGGGTGAAGTTATGTGTGTGTGAGATAAAGATAAAATGAGGGCACTTGACTGCATGTATAGAGAAACATATATAGTGTGCATGATAGGAAGCAAGTGTGAGGGCGAGAAAGAAGGTTGATAGAGAAACAGATAAATAGAAAGATAAAGATGCTAGCTAGTGTGTGTTAGAGATAGGAGTCGAGTGGATCATAAGGCTGAGTTATGTGTGTGGGTGTGAGAGAGATAGAGAGAGAGTGCATGTGAGTCACATACAAACAAATATCAGAGAGAAATTAGATCCCGAGAGACAGATTTTTGTGTCTGCGAGAGTGAAAGATATTTCACAACAAGAGTGATAGCTAGAGAGACATATGAGGGAACAAAAGATATCTCTACGGAGAGAGAGTGTGTGTGAGCGACATACAAGAGAATGGTGGAGAGATATGAGACCCTGGGAGACAGAGTTTGTGTTTGTGTGTGAGAAAGAGATATTTAAGAGGAAGAGTCGTAGCTTCTCACATGTAAGGAGCGAAAGACATCTCTGTGTGAGAGTGGGTGTGCGAGTGGCACATAGGGGAATAGTAGATAGAAATGAGACCCCGGGAGACGAAGTTTGTGTTTGTGTGAGAGGAAGAGATTTCACATGGAGAATCATAGTTAGAGACACATAGCAGGGAGTGAGATATACATAGAGAGAGATAGAGTGATGAAGGTCGAGGGAGTGAGTACCATCAGTGTGTTGCAAAGATAAAAGATCATTGTCGACATATAGGTAGCACGAGAGATACCTGAGAGACGATGAACACATATAGGTCTAGAGAGATACTCCTATATAAGCATGAGTGATAGCTATATGAGACGAATATCTGGATTAAAGGGGATTCAAATATTTAAACTGGAGATCACGACATCGATAATATCATGACGCAAATTGGTGTATCAAACATGCATATTCATTTGAATTTGGGGACACGGGTAATGTTATATAGTTTATCAATATTAGTGATCCATAGATTCTTTAATTAGAGATAATGCATGATTTATATGCAATTAATGTCTAAACGGGATTACATTATATGTTGCGTGTGTGAAACACATTATACATGTTTGAGAAGTAAAAAACCGCATGAAACACACATTAATTGGAGACAGTTAGCGAGGAATTCATACATTGTATTTCAACATAAAGTGGTTTCAAATATTTGGAAATCCAAATTAAGATGAATGCAGCCTTATGAATCTGAGATCATGCCATTTGTAAACCATATTTATGTATAAAGGGTGTTGTGCTTTTGAAAGTATGTATAAAAATGATGTATATAGAATTTTATTTGAATCGCAAATGGATCCTTGCCGAACAAAAATAGAATACAAACTGGATTCGAATTGAGTTGGCACGGTAAACGTGTACTCTTGCTCTGCAAAAATATGAACGAAGCGGGGAAAGTCACAGTAACCGCCTGAAACCAAAATCTGCGAGATGGAAATTACTGCCTATCCCTGCCACGCAAAGCCTATCGGCTCGATTTCTATAGGTTTTGATAGGGGTAGGTTTGTAATTTCACTCAAACATGACATAACCGCCTCTCACCTGGATTCATACATGGTGGGCACCAAAACATAGTGTCTCCTCGGTCAAAATCGACTCCCTCCCCGATTCATACATGGTGGGCGCCAAAAAGAAACTCTCATCGATAAATATTCGGGGTATGCGAGATTACCTTCCTATCCCCAACCGACTAATATTGCTGTGATGTAGGAAATTTTTAACAAGGGGCTATGTTTGTAAATTTCTCGCATTTGGGACAAGCGTGCCTGAAGACATGGTTCCCCCCTTCCTCTCTCCCTCCATTTCCCCATTTGTACTCCATGGGCGCCAAAACAACCTCTCCACCCGAGCCTCCTCCGTCCGCCACCCCATCCACCGCCATCCTCCTCCACCATGCCGGAGCTGATACCCCGACATCGTCGTCCATTACAAGAGATCGACCTCTCTCATCTGCGGCTTCAGATCGGGATCCTTGCATCCCGTCCTCTCGCTTCATCCCCACCATCGTCCACCTTGCCGGCGCCGCTCCTATGACTGTCTCGTCCACCGCGCCCTGCCGCCACCGTCTACCCTCCTAGATCTGCTTCCACGCTGCCGACAGCCATCGCTGCCACAACACCGTCAAATTCTTAGCAGATGCGTACACGGTGCCGCACCAGAGGCGGTACTCTTTCATATCTGCTCAACTTATTTATCGCGGCAATAAAATAGATCGCCACTGCTTTACTCCGATTTTCTTGTCCATCACTTATTGCTAGTTGAAAGCAAACATTGGTTGCAAAGTTACTTTGTCCGGTTTGCATCTTCAGATCCGCCATGGCAAGCTCAACACTATACTCGGAATGCTTATGGTTTTCCCCTTTTATATTCCATAGTAGTTAAATGATAGTAGACTAAATTTCAAAATTGGGTCAGTCAATTTTTCAGAGCTCGCCGGAGTTCGCCAGTGCGAATGAAGGGGCTCGTGTGGTGACGGTGGTTGTGGGGGGCGGTGGTGGGGCCTCGCCGAATGAAGAAAACTCGACGCGGGTGGAGGCGGGGTGGGGGTAGGGTGGTGGAGGAACACAGGCGGTGGGGCAGTTCAGGGGAGGGCGGGGGGTCGGGCTGGTGGTTCGGTCGGCGGCCCGTGCGGTCTTCTGTATGGGAAGAATCGAAGACGAGGAATAAGAAGGGTTAGGAGACGTAGGATCTTCATCCAACCGCCTGAAATGGTCGACTGACCCAAATGACAAAAGTCACGTGACTTGCATGCAGACATGCAGAATATGCTTCCTCTTCTGTTCTTTAACATGTTCCTCTTCAGTTCTTCTTTAGTAAGCATAGTATGTTCCTTGTCAAGAAGGGGAGCAGGGACATCTCCAGTCGACACCTCTACTGGACCAGTTCTGCTAAATGATTTCGCACTTCGAGTTGGTATGCATAATACCACCAGAAATGGTGGGAGCCGCGCGGTCTTTGATAGACTAAACTGATAGTAGCAGTTGTGCGCCTTCGGATGAATAGAGCTGGCCTATAGGTGATCGATAGGCTGCATATTAGTAGCGGCAAAACCCTATGTTTTCCAGCCAGTTCCGCTTTCCCGATTTATTTATGGCGGTTATGGTGTACCCCTATTACCTACACTACGATCTGCCTACTGGCTCTACGCTCTCGTTATTATGGTTTGGGAATAAAGATTCTATACAGTATATTATGAACGTGTCGTGTGCCAACTATCCTTACATCTCGGGCCCCCAACAAGGAGCTTATTTTTTTGTGTAGTTGTGCCAGATTATATTAATCTACTCACCATATTATAGCACACATGGGCTCTCTCATCAGATTCTAGTGATAGCACACAAGGGTTTACAGGGAGCCTCTATTATATTACAATATCCTCTGCATTACAAAGATAATCTCACTACTATTTGTGTTTTCAAGCTTTACAGATATTGTACATAATCACAATGAATATAAGAATGTGCACATCAAAAGAATATTGCGGAACAGTTCATTGGGTAACAAACTTGGCATCAAGGGATTGAGGTCCATTGTGGAAGCAACGAAACCAACCTGCCTCCCGACCTATAGATTCGTATTCAGAATATGATCCTGATGACTATTCTGAGCTCAAGGAGTCAAAGGCATATGGCCTATCCTTCTTCACCCAATAAGGTGCATGTTCTAATTTGGCAAGGTTTTATTGGTTGCACATATCTTGCATAAGGTGTCTTGCATTTCTTTTGCTTCGTTGCACCACCATTTGCTTAGTTTACTCATGATATATGTGAAGATGCCATGCCCATCCATTATAAACACCTATTCCATTTGTCGTCATACCATGTTTTTCCAATCAAATGATGTTCTTGTGTTTCAGACATCCAAAAGGAAGAGGGTGATTGCAGAACCTGAAGGAGTACAAGCAAAGTCCTTGAAAAAGGTGGTGCTACTGGAGAAATCACATAGCACCCGACGTATATTGGCGATAGAACCAGCGCCGCAAAACCTAGGATATCGCAACTATGCTGGTCGCTGCTTTGCTCTTGTGAGTACGTATTGTCCTGTCGTTGTCCTTACATTCATACCTGGTGGATTGTGTGACATCATTGCATTATAACTTGCTTATCCATTGTTCGTCCAAATTATCAGATCTATATTAATGCGTAAATTAATGTAGAATAAACCCAATGCCTATGAAGAAATTTAGTTCTGCATTGTTCTTGTAAGTATCTGTTGTCCTTCATCACTATACTTATATTTGTCAGCTAGTTCTTCATGTACACTTTGCATCTTATTTTCCCTTGTCCTCCTTTTTTCTACACATCAGATCTACATTTACTCTTCCCAAAATATTGAATAAAACCAATGTTACTGAAGAAGTTTAGCTCCGCATTGCTCTTGTCAGTGCCTTCTGCCTGTATGTTGTATTTACATTTGTACTCAACATCTTAAGTTAAATAATTGCCATTTGTTCCTATATTTTCACATCTATATTTACTCTTCACAAAATGTAGAATAAAGGCAATACTCTTGAAGAAGAGTGTGCGGTAAACTTCTTGTATTGCCCCCCATCAATATGGACAAGGCCTTTGTAGATCCTGTCATCACTAGTAATGTAAGTTTGTCCTCCTCCAACCTTCAAACTTTGTTGTTTAAATTTGGATAGCTATGAGTGCAAATGTTGTTTATTTTTGTCGTCTGCATCAAATGGCTTGTTCAAAGTTTATAAAGTAGAAGTACATAAACATAAGTTTGTCCTTCTCAATTTCAGGCTTCAGTTGTACAATCTAGTTCCTTATTCGTACCATGTAAATTAAACTAAACATAGCAAGTTATCTTCTTTAGCATTATGTGTACGCTTGTGTTCTTGATCTGTAATCCAGTGGTGTGGTGAGACTACCAACAACATCACAATGTCATATCCTGCTATGTCTCAACTATGAACAATGCCATATTATATTAATGTTATTTAAATCATATCTCTTTATTTACCAATATGAAATGGTATAAATTGACGGTGCACTCACCATTCATGCTTATACGTTATTTAGAACTACATCTATGCTTGTGTTCTTGATATGTAATCCAGTGGGCTGGTGAAGCTGGCCGCTCCTGCACAATGCCATTTCCTGCCGTCTTAACTATGAACAATGCCTATTATGTTAATGCTGTTTTAAACCGTATCTCTTTATTTCTGACAAAGAAATGAGATGTATTGACAGCGCTGATGCTTATATGTGCAAAAACTATTATCTACCTACTTGTTTCTCTTTCAGGGTGACAACACTACTACTAGGAAGAACTGCCACAATGATAGTGAGACGAACCCATTGTTTGTCCCTCTAACACATATTCTACTGGAGAAGGCAACACATATTGAGGGTAGGGATACAACCACGAAGTCACATCTTGTTGTAGTGTCAAACTTACTAAGTGACACAAGCTCGATGAAGTCGCCGCCTGAATCTGTTCGACTTCTTTAGTCTGAAATTCAAGCAGAAATACATGCTTCCGCTCAAATATGACTGGAACTCCAATCTCTATGCAAGATTAACCATAAGTACATGACGTTTCTTGATGCTATGCAGCTTAAGTTGGTGGATATGAGCGCCAAATAAGCGCAGTCTCATCAGGTTGCTAAGCTGCTTGCGCCGCAGCTCCTGGGTCGGGCTAACCTTTCTTGAACTGTGTTGAAGTGTTGTCAGTTCTATCTATTATTTTGTCCGCCTGTTAACTTTCACTAGTGGTGACATGCCCAGTTTATGTAAGCTGTTGTCTGGTTGCCCTTTATTATCACTAGCCGCAAACTTTGATGCCGAGGGGATGTAATATGCTGTAATTTCTTTGTTGTGTAGTCTAGGTTTATTCTTGGTCGGTATGTTGTAATTTAGGCCGGAAGGTTCTGTGTTGTCTATCTTCAGGCCGGCCCTTTACTTATATGGGCCAAAACCTGGGCAAATAATCATCTTGGGCCATTAGCAGGTCTAAGCCTATAGTTTTTTCCCACCTTTAACAGGTCGAGTAAAGTTTTGTCCAGCTGGGTCAAAGAATACCATGGGCTTTTAACAGGCTAAAACCTAGACTGGGCTAGCGTTGAGCCGAAAAAATCATGGGCCAATACAGGCCGAAACTGCCTAAGGCCCATGTTTGGCCCAAATAGGACGAACATTTAATAGGCCAAACTATCTCGGGCCTGTTTGGCCCAATAAAATTATGGGCTTTAAGCAGGCCAGTATCTACATGGGCCATAGGCCTAAAAGTTTCATGTGACATTATCAGATGGGTTGTAAGCAGGCCGGATTCAGCGCAGGCTGTAATTAGACCCAATTGTTACATGGACCATTAATAGGCTGATAGGCCAGTCGGGCTGAAATTTATCCACGAAGTCTATGGGCTGTTAAGAGGCCTAAAGTTACTTCGGACAAGAAATAGCCCAGTTTCTGCATGGGCTGTTAAATGTCCTAAAGTTAAACCGGGCCGACAACGTCCCAGATGCACCACGGGCCGCTAACAAGCCGAAACTATTATCCGGCCGAACTGGTAAACGGGTATTTAACAGGCTGAAATATAAACCTGTCTTAGTATGGGCCCAAAAGAACAGTGGACTGTTAACGAGCCTGATCCGATATGGGCCATAATTTGGCCCAAAACACGGCAGGATGTGAACAGGCCTGATCTGCTATGGGCCTCAATTTGGCCAAAAACATGGCAGGCTGTTAACGGGCCAGCCCACTAGTGTCTGAAAAAACATGGTAGGCCTTTAGCTGGGCCGGCCTTTTCAGTAGAATGGGCCTTTGTTGGGCGGTGCCACGTGTCGACGTATCATAGGCGGCTCCTGTCTGAACGGTGAGACGCACGTGTTCCCTCCGGCCAATGAGAATTTTACACGTTGAAAATTCCCATTGGTCCGGGCTGTTAACGGGTTGTCGGATCCAAAACCAGACACGATAGCTTAACAGCGTCCCGTTATGGTGGATGTCACGTGTCGGTCACCCTTGACGAAAGCACTTCTATGAAGCACACTTTATTGTCATGGAGGTGGACACTTCCGTGATGATAATTTTGGTAATGTCATGGAACACTTCTACGATAGCACAGGTATGACTATCTTGATTTTTCATGGATGTACATGGATGACAGAAAACGTGACCTACTGTGACAAACACGTATCATCATGGAAGTGTATTTTTTTGTAGTGCTATGAACTAAAATCGTAGAATCATAGGTGTTAGTTTGAATCGTAAAGTCGTATAATCGTATAACAGAATCACGATTCTGAGAACCTCGGACGTAACAACCATTGTCCGGATAGTCACGTATTTCACGGTGCTTGTACACAGTGGGTTTTTTTGCAATATAACTTTTCCAGCTCACGTGTGCGAATGAGCATCAATCTTTTGCCGTCGTCTGATCGAGCGAGGAACCAATTGTGCTTCCCTGTTTTTGGCAATGGTGGTGTGATTACAAAGTGCAGGAACTATAGGGACACTGCATCATATAAAAAAGGACAGGCATTGTTAATGTAAGATCAACATTGTTCAGAGTTTGAGTAGGATAATGCAAGAAACAACATTGATATGTCCCTGTTGGAACTGAGAGGAAAATACAGGGAAATGTATACTAGGTTCGATAATGTAGAAGTGCCATGCACGGTTATACTCATGTTATCTCGCACTCGATTCTTCACAGGAAACTACCATGTCATGCATGTTATGTAATCATGTTCTGTCCTCACAAACAAATTCTTCAAGGAAACTAACAGACCATGCATTGTTATATACTCATGTTCTGTGGGCAAAATTTTTGTGAGGATATTACTCTAGCCATTGATTGCTGAAGGGCGAATATAGGTATGCACACATGGTAAGCATTACATGATTTCACTACTTCCAAATATAGAGTTCTCCATATGCACATTTACTTCCCTAATGTATGGTTAGATGAAACTAACAGTGTGATGCATGTTTCTACATCATGAAAATGAGGAAACTAACATGGCCATTTATAGACACTCATACTTAGTAGTATATAGATTACTATAAAATAAGGAGAGTATCCATATCTTCCTAACTGTTTGATTATTCAGGGGGTACAAATTGGCTGTAATGACATGGTCACAATCGCATAAATTAACGTATTCCAAATATAGCTGATTTACGGCGTCTCTAATACATTAGCATAGTTCTACTCAAATTCTGCTCAAACAGGGATATGTCAATCATCATAAAAGTTCAAACAGTGTCATGGCTTTATCATTAACACCAGACGGAAACAACTTACACACGCCGTCCCAGCAATGCATGGTGCCATATACTTTGTCGATCGCGTAGATGATGCCATTGTGTTCAATAGCATCACAGAAGTGTGTATCAGCTTTGACGATCCACTACGAGGTGAGTTGTCTCCAGCTAAAGAAGGCAACTGCGGAAAGATAGGCGAGTCTGCGGTCGAACAAGGCAATTAGCTTGAAGTCTGTGTAATCTGCATCTCGTGTGGGCACTTGGCAGCTTACAATCTTCTAGAAAACATGGTTCTTCCAACCAACGTGGTAATCTAGATGACTTGGCCCGCGATGGTAAAATCCTATATAATCCAACAGAGGAAGGATAATCTTATGGGAGGTGTGGAAGTTCACAAGCACCAACTTTTTCCCGTCTTCTCTGACGGCAGCCATCCAGTGGGAGTTCATGCTGACCCAATACATACCTGCCAAGAAGTTTCGGGTGATGGTGACCGGATCAAAGTCGAGGGAAATGATGTACGGCGACCCACTACATACCTACAAAGAAGTTTCGGCTAATGGAGGTCGGATTGAAGTCGAGGGGCATCATGTACACCTCTGTATCATGGTGAGCAAATCTTGCAAGACCAGATAGCAGCAAGCAGGGTGTCTTGAAAAGCTTAGGCCTCGCTTCGACGATGGTCGTGTGCATGTCCCTCGAGCATGCAGCCAGCCGCACGGCGCTCAACATATCCATACATGAACGATAGATGTCGAGGATGTCACTAGGGGGGTCGCTCCAATCGCAGCACATATGGATGTTGCGCGGTTCGCGTTCGACCATGGTGGAGTTTGAAGGTGGGGTTTTTGGGGGCTTGATTTATGGGGGGAGAAGGCTCTCGGTGCTGGAGTGGCTAGTGAGGGAATAGTGGTACTGGGGGAGGCGAGTGAGGCGAGGGTACGTGGGGGCACATTGAGATGAGGAAGAGTGACCTCAGGATCTCCGGCGAGATGGAGATGGAGATGGAGTGGTGCCAAGGGAGAGGGAGATGAGGCGAGGCATGCTATACAGCGACGGTGACAATGACTGCACAGTGCACAAGGTGAGGCTGACTTTGGTAACCTGAACACGCCGCCTGGACTAGTGTCACCTTGGGCGCAGGGTCTTGTCACTTCACTGTGAGGACCAGATGAATAATATTTTGACCATCAAGTGTACCACAGTTGTACTACTACTAGTAGGAACATACGGAGCCGTACTGTATAGCGGAAATAGGTATCCCGTGCTAGCATGCCTCTGGGTTCACTTCATCCTCCAGGTATCATCCATATTGCGAGCATAACCTAATTCTTGTGCATGCGGAAGCACAAAGAAGGTTTTTCTTTTTCTTTTTTGAGGCTAACCGCATATTCCTTAACCAAAGAATGTGGTGTCTACCATGCACGCGACAATATCCCTCTGAACCAGCTATGACACATTTTTTATATCTGTTTGCATAGGTCCCACCTGTCAGGAGGGATGCAGAAATATAAAGGAATCATAAAATGTCTTGCCATGGTGATTCGAAAGAGTGACCTCAACTAGCCAGTGGCACATGTAGCGCACGAAGAATGGGCACGTACACGGACATGTACCGCTCAGTCTACCCACATAGCCTTTTCGTTTAGTCATCCTAGTCGTCTAATCAACTGCCTACAGGCCACTTCTCCTATTTACTTCTCCATCGGGAAACGATTTTCCTTGGCTTCTTCACCTCTCCTTCATTTGCATCCAAACCCCACTGCATTCACATTGTTTTAACCTCTTCACATACTCCAGGAGTAATTCCGAAGCCCCTTTAAATAATCATGTTCTTTAGTTAGACTAGCCAGCTAATCCTAATTCTCCAAATCATAGCCCTCAGGTCAAGCGGTTCCAAATGGAAAAGGAGATCCAGATGCAGGTTTTTTGCGTCCAACATGTCCTCGTCGAAGGCTCGTTGAGCATAGTTGCCACTGTCACCGACCACCCAAGGGTTGTTCGGAAGTGGATCAACAATGTATCCAACATTGCCCAAAAGGTAGAGATAAAGGTCATCGGTCTCGACGTAGAGTACACGGAGCGTGCCACTTTGGAAGATCCAACGCGCCGCCGTCCTTCAGCTGTGCCTCGAAGGTGATGTTTTGGTGTACAACATCATACACGCGCCCTGCATACCAGGTGAGATCCATGATTTCTTGTCTCGGGAGGATATATACTTCTATGGGGCAGCCATCGAAGGGGACAAATAGAAGTTGGTGCCGTACAACCATGATTTAAAAAGCATCACTGACCTACAAACCAGAATCAAAATTCCTGTAGAAGATGGTGATACACGGATACCATCCCTATTCGACGTAGCAAATTTTGTGCTCAGTACAAATCTTCAGAATGGTGATGAGACGCTGGCATTAAGGTCGTCTGAATGGGAGAATTATCCCTTGATGTATGAGCGGATAAAATATGCTGCCCTCAATCCCCGTATGAGTTTCGAAATAGCTTCAAGGTCCAAAGAACTTGTTGTGAAGCCGTCTCCCACAGAAAATGAGAAGAAGAAGAAGAAGAAGAAGAAGAAGCTGCACTAGCAGCAGGGCATTATGGATGGATGAACTATTTCCTCTCTTGTAAAAAATATATTTCCTCTCTGTGTATGTTGATATAGATGAATTATTTCGATGGTGTGCATGTCTTTGGAACAAGTAGCAGCGTAGGTCCACTTGACTATAAGGAACTATTTATCCACCTAGCTTTCTCTACTACTCCTTCTAGTGATTGGTATGCAATTAATGCATGTGTTAGTAGACATGATAGCTTGTCCATGGAAGTTAAACCACGATGACCATCATGTTTCATACACTACCAATCGCGATTCCCACGATGCTGCTCTAACCCACGGCACCACATCCCCCGACGTGCGCCTCACCCCTCTCGGCCGCACCGCCCCTGCCTTTGTATGCATGACATGTGGACCAGCTAAAATGCGGCGAGCATCAAGTTTCTACCACAGCCACATGCGATTCCCACGACGCCGCTCGAACCCATGACACCACACGTCCCCCGACCTGCGGCTCACCCCTCTCAGGCCCACCGCCCCTCTGCCTTTGGGAGCATGACATGTGGACCAGCCAACTATCGAGTCCATTGAAGCCCAGTCCCGTGGGCCCTGAGAGGGAAATGTAACTCCCGCACCAGGCCTTGTGGTGCTACCGCTACACGAACTCGTTCCAAACTCGAGATTTGTTTCTTTCTAGCAAGATGCTCGTGTGTTCAGAATCTCGAGTCCAAGTCGAGCTCTGTGCCCCGGGTAGATCACTGGCTCCGGCTCGAGCTCCCACCCGGCCATCATTGCCGTCGGACCATTGATGCTCGGGAGAAGCACCCTGCCGCTCATCTGGAGCGCGAGCTAGTAAACATCGTGCAGCACGTCACAACAGTCAAGCACCTCGACATGCGTCGGTCGATCAAAGACTTTTCTTGGCCACAAGCTCGATGGTCTCATCCAAGAGCAGTGTGGTACTGCAGTCAAACATGCGGGTAAAATACTACGGGAGCATCTGCATGTGCATGGCCCAGATGCCGATGTTGGCGCAGAGGAGGTGGTACTCGCTGGCGCTGCAGCGTGCTACATGGCTTAGGAAGGCACCTGTTGCGACGCTCTAGCGTTGGCACCAGTATTGTCAATGCAGCTGATGATCTCTAGGAGGACGAGCAGGAAAGGAACGGGTCTTGCATGCGTGTACAATTTCATGCAGGACATTATTTCCTAGAAATACGACATTTGTTTACCTTTATTTGAGGCTATAGATGACCCACACGAGGAAATCTATTATAACCGTTGGATGAAAATTAGTGGTGCGGGAGTACGGATCGGAGTATGGGAGGGGAGCAGGCAAGCCTCGTCCACCGACCTGTGCCTCACCCCTCTCGGTCCCACCGCCACTCTGTTTTCATGAGAATGACATGTGGGCCAGCAGCATTTAAGGTCCACATGTCATTGACTCATAGGCCGGTGCACTAAGCCACTGAAGCTCGGTCCCATGGGCCCCGAGAGGGAATGTAACTCCTGCGCCAGGCCTTGTGGTGCACCCGCAGTACAAACTCGTGCCAAACCCGGAATTTGTTTCTTACTACTACCAATGTGTCGTCCCGTGCGTTGCAGTGGATCCAAAGTATCTATTTAGTGGAGTGCACTCTAAACACATTATCTATTTATTTTCTCTAGCCTTTCCTAGCCATGAAACCAAGCCACATAAGCTTCATGGGTCCCCCCATATCATATTATTCAAACTACGTTGACTGAAAAAAAGATAAATTGCCCAAAACAAGATCTTCCCCTTTTTTGTTCCCACGATGATGTGCCATGCACGTACCTAGTTGTATAGTGGTAGTACTAGTTGTAGTACACACTTCATACTAGTATGAGTAGTAGTACAGAGTGCTCCTACTCTATCAACGAGCCCCATCTGACACAAATTTCTTGGCTTCCATGCTACAGCTAGATCTTCCCCTCCTCATTTCTGTTTTCCAATGCGGCGGGCGCGATGCGGTTCACCCATAGTCGGTTTGCTCAACTGCGGTCCCACATGAAAGTGAAAATTCTACGCCACACGCCTTCCCTAGCTATGTGGCGTGCCGGACGGGCCATGGAGTACTCCCAATTCCCGGGTGCGTGGGGATGCGACACGAACGCGACATGCCTTTTTTCTTTTACTAGCAATGTGCCTATGTGTTGCGACGGATCCAAAGTAGAATAGCACTTGTTCACAAACATGAGAAAAAACACTCTTGTTTTGATATACATATATACCACTAAAAATATATTACTTTTCATCAAAATATATTTCTTAGGCTGTTTTGATGAGGTGAGGGAGGGATGTGGTTGCTTTCAAGACAATAAGGGGTTTGCTGCAAATTGGAGCACAGAAGTGGGCTATTGTTGCAAAAATGCCACAACTTACCTCACAGCCGTTAGATGCAGATCTAATGGTCAGAAATGATAGATGGTAGACACACCACCATCACCAACTGGGTCTTTTATAGGACACTAGCAAGATGCCCATGCATTGCACGGAACATCAAGATGCATTTGTATGAGTAGTTTATCTTGTGGGAGAAAAGGATGAACGAGGGAAGGCCTTATTTGCAAATGTGGAGAGGGGTGTGGGTATCTTTTGCAAAATTGCCATAGTTTCCTTCCTATCCGTCAAATATAAATCGGACGACCTATATTGCAGGATGGAAGGCACACCATCGTCACCAACTCTATTTTGGCCAATAGAACTACGTATCATGAGAATACAAATGCATCTTGATGTTCTATGCAATGCACGGGCATCTGGCTAGTTTCTTTTAAAATAGTTATTTCGATAATTGGGTTGAAGTGATATATTTTATGTCTGCCCCGAATGATCTCAGATTCACTAGTAGTACCAAAGAAAAGGTTGCCTTATTAATTAACAGAAAACAGGGTGAAAACTATCACATGATGCCGGTAAAAACAAGGCACGCTGGGTTCAGTGTCATCGTCACTACAGCTATGTGCGTGCTATAAGTCTACATATTGAGGGGGCTATGGAGAGAAAGACGTATCGAGTGTGTGTGAGCGAGGCACAGAGACACAACTAGCGTGTGTGTTTGTGTGTGTGTGTGTGTGTTTGAGAGAGAAACCAATTGACAGATTAAGATCAAGATCGAGTTGTCACCCTTCTGCTGTGATTGTTGGGGGTGGGGGTGGGGAGGGGGGAGGGAGATAAAGACGTATCGAGAGTGTGCGCGCGGTAGGCATAGAGGCACAACTAGCAAGTGTGTGTATGTGTGTGTGTTTGAGAGAGAACCCAGTAGATAGATTACTATCAAGATGGAAGTGCCACCCTACTCCTTCGGTGTCGGGTAGTGTGTGTGTGCATGTGTGTTTGTGTTTGAGAGAGAAGCCAGTAGATAGATTAGTATCAAGATCAAGGTATCACCCTACTCCTTCGGTCTCGGGAAGTGTGTGTGTGTGGGTGTGGGGGAGGGCATTGACACTTAGATATAGGGAGAAGGAGTTTGTGTGACACATATCTATATTAAGGGATAGGTAGATAGCATGTCTACGAGGGAAACTTAAAGCATCACGGAGATAAACAAGCGGTGTGCATGCACCTATCGAAAAAATGAAGAGAGAAACAATGTGTACACGCGTGTGCGCGCGCGCATGTGTGTGTGTGTGTGAGAGAGAGAGAGAGAGAGAGAGAGAGAGAGCGAAATCTCAAAACAAAAGGTGCTCTGCTGGAATCCCATCGTATGTATTCATATGGTTCCGGGACTCGAGTTAACCCTAGGCATATGTGTGAGAGACATAATTATACTTTGAGACATTAGTGGCGGTGGGTGGGCGGAATTAAAGGGGTGGGCGTGTTCAACAAAGAGAGCGTGTTTGTTTCTGTGTGAGACTTGTAGGACGTGGTAGAAAGACGAATTCTAACCTTGACGAAGGGAGAGAAATACACAAAGTGCGCGTGTGTGATTCCAATGCCCACAGAGAAATGAGATATGTATGCGTCTGAGAGAGATTACGCAATTCATTCACGTATCACTATCTAGCGATCTTGGACGTGCATCACTTGAACATAAATCAATATCTACTTCGTATTGCGGCCAAGGATACAATATCGATTCAGCGCTATAAAGATTGGACACTCACATATCACATTTTTTCTAAATAATCCCTTTCAATTGTGCATGCCAAAGTTACAGTGATGTTTGTTCAAGCAACCAATGTAGCTATCATGTACATGCACCATTGTTAGTCTTGCATTCAAATTCATTAGTCTTGGATGGTTTAAGGTTCTATTATGAAGTAATATATGTAATATTCATATATGAATTCAACGGGTACGCAATTTATGAAATGGAGGCTATGTAATCATATGAGGTAACACTTTTAAGAAGTGGACTACAATATCCATTTCTTTTGTGGGACTACAATATCCATTTCTTTTTGTGCGCCTCTACAATAACACATCAATGCATTATGTTTAAAGTAAATAACCAATGGCACTAAATTATCTATTTACACGAGAGATACATAGGCTGAGCATTTGATCCCTTTTTATTGTGAACGTGCCTCTGCACCCGTACGATTGGTCGCGCCCATGTGAACGTCCAAGTTATTTGTGCATCATCCCGAGTTATTGTCTGTTTTTCTGGGGTGGACTTCACACCAGTTATTAACTGCTGACGTGTGCCCCATGTACACAGTCTCGCATGAGCTTCCTGCTAGCATTGTCCAAAATTAGTTGAAACTGGTTACAAACGATCCCGCGGGCGGCAAAACCTCCCGCCTCCTTCTAAAATTTCGGACACCTAGTCTATAGCATGCGAAATTCTCCTTTTGTCCTTGGTGCATAGAGAATAACAGTTACAATACGACCCTCATTTACATAATAGGTCGGGGATGCCTTGGTAACTTCCGGTCCCCCCCCCCACCACACGGCACCCCATTTCCTCTCCCCTCCCGCAAAAACGACTAACTCCACAACACTAGAGCATCTTTCATCACGTCGTCCGTACTTCATTGGCCTTTCTACCCCTTCCCTCTCAAAACCCTAGACTACCCATCCACCGGCGTACCAGAGCCCATGCACTGCCAGCGGCGTCCACCTCGTCGGATCTTCTTCTGCAGTTGCATCTACCCCTCCCACTTCCCCTAGAAACAAGTAGACTCCTCATCCACCACTATACCACAACACATTCAATGTGCGCCTTGTCCACGGCATCGGATCTGCTTCGTCGGTACTCTCGTCAACCGCAGCGCATCTACAACGGCTCCTTCGTACTCCCCACCGGAGACACGTCGTCTGCACCGCTGAAGCCGCCCCAACAACGCCGCCGTCGACAGCCTCTGATCCTCTTCGTCGACACCTTCCTCAACCCTACCGGAGCCGCTTCACCGAAACCATCGTCAACCCTACCGGAGTAGCTTCGCCTATACCATTCTCAAACCTACCGGGGCCGCTTTGCCAACGCACAAGTCCACGGCCTCAGATCTGCTTCATCGCACCCTCGTCCAACCTACCGGAGCAGCTTCTGATGCCCCGTCCATGTCCGTAGATCCACATCGTTGACACCATCCTGAACCCAACCACTGGAGCAGCTTCACCGACGCCCTCATCCACGGCCTCAGATCCGCCTCGCCCACCCCGTCATCCACCCTACCGGAGCCGGTCCACAAACACCCTACTTGACGGTTCTAGATCTCCTTACCGGACCCCGACAGCCAGCACAGCGTCATCACCCTTGGCATTTCTAACCCGATTCCCACCGTCTGGCAAGATGCCAAGCACCCGCCACGGCCTAGGTACTTGTCACCTTTAAACCCGTCCAGCATCACCTGCCCGATGTACTTCAAATATACTAACAGGTCGCTGTTACATGTTATGCAGCTGGCAAGAACTACAAGCACGATGTTTCTTCTAGATCTAACAGCATGGCCAACCAAGATCCTGCACTGAGGCATTGCTATGATCTTGTAAGTGCGTCTCTCTGTCTTGTATTGTTGCGCGCTTACCAGCGTGCTTTGCTAGGATTTTCGACTAGTAATCCCTTTGTGCAGACAATTATTTCTACTACTGGCTGCTAAATTAGATGTGTAGATGTCATACATGATACTCCCTCCATTCCTAAATATAAACCTTTCTAGAGATTCCACTATAGGCTACATACAGAGCAAAATGAGTGAATCTACACACGAAATTGCATCTATATACATCTGTATGTGGTCCATACTGGAATCTCTATAAAGACATATATTTAGGAACAGAGGTAGTACATTACACAAAATCGTGGGTCGCATGTAGGAATTGCAGTGCACTACATTAGGCTCCCTTAGAGTGCCTGCTAGTCCAGCACATAGAGTCATGACTAGTTTATGCTATGCACACAATCATTAATTGGTGGTTTAAATATCCGCAAGGGATACACAATGTATTATCATGTAGAGATGTCTAAAATTAGCCGTGTCAACTTGTAGATAGGGTTACGCAATGAAAAAGTACAAGATGTACGTGGCAATATCGTGGAACTTCGCAAAAAAGGAGAGGCAGTGGTGAGCCTATACAGTGTGCTACGGTAGGTCACTCCGGTCCAGTTCTTTTGCAGGATTCTCCCAGAATCTGCCCCTCTCTAGCTTCTCCTAGAATCTTTGACCCCCTTTTGTTTTACAATCCTACCTAATTAGACCCTAACTAGATAGGATTTTAAAACAAATGGGGCTCAAAGATTCTAGGAGAATCTAGGTAAGGATCTGATTGTGGGAGAATCTGGCAAACAAACTGGGCCATCATGACATGTTATTTGCATGTTAGTTCTATTGGCCAAGTTTCTTAGGGACAGTTATTTCGAGTTATCCTAAGAAAATAAGCACATTTGAATATAAGCTCTGATGACCCATAAGTATAGGGAATCTATCATAGTCCTTTCGATAAGTAAGAGTATAGAACCCAATGAGGAGCAGAAGGAAATGACAAGCGGTTTTCAGCAAGGTATTCTCTGCTAGCACTGAAATTATCGGTAACAGATAGTTGTGTGATAACATAATTCGTAACGGGTAACAAGTAACAAAAGTAACTAAGGTGCAGCAAGGTGGACCAATCCTTTTTGTAGCAGAGGACAAGCCTGGACGAACTCCTATATAAAGCAAAGCGCTCCTGAGGACATATTGGAATTGTTGTCAAGTTAGTTTTCATCATGCTTAGATGATTCACGTTCGTTACTTTAATAATTTGATATGTGGGTGGACCGGTGCTTGGGTTCTGCCCTTCCTTGGACAAGCCTCCCACTTATGATTGACCCTCTCGCAAGCATCTGCAACTATGAAAGAAGAATTAAGGTAAACCTAACCATAGCATGAAACATATGGATCCAAATCAGCCCTTACGAAGAAACGCATAAACTAGGGTTTAAGCTTCTGTCACTCTAGCAATCCATCGTCTACTTATTACTTCCTAATGTCTTCCCCTAGGCCCAAATAATGGTGAAGTGTCATGTAGTCGACGTTCACCTAACACCACTAGAGGATAGACAACATACATCTCATCAAAATATCAAACAAATACCAAATTCACATGATTACTTATAACAAGACTTCTCCCATGTCCTCAGGAACAAATGTAGCTACTCACAAAGCATATTCATGATCAAGATCAGAGGAGTATTAATTATCATTAAGGATATGAAAATATAATCTTCCACCGAATAAACCAACTAGCATCAACTACAAGGAGTAATCAACACTACTAGCAACCCACAAGTACTAATCTGAGGTTTTGGGACCAAGATCGAATACAAGAGATGAACTAGGGTTTGAGAGGAGATGGTGCTGGTGAAGATCTTGATGGAGATTGACCCCCTCTTGATGAGAGGATCGTTGGTGTGACAATGGCGATGATTTCCCCCTCTGGGAAGGATGTTTCCCCGGCAGAACAGCTCCGCCGAAGCCCTAGATTGGTTCTGCCCAGGTTTCGCCTCGAGACAGCGGTGCTTCATCCCGAAAGCTTTCTTCTGATTTTTTTAGGTCAAAACACACCATATAGCAGAAGATGGGCGTTGGAGGTCTGCCAAGGGCCCCACTAGGATGGGGGCACGCCCTCCATCCTTGTGGCTGGCTGGTGGCCCCCCTCTGGTGCTTTCTTCGCCCAATATTTTTTATATATTCCAAAAATATTCTCTATGAAATTTTAGGACTTTTGGAGTTGTGGAGAATAGGTCTCTAATATTTGCTCCTTTTCCAGTCCAGAATCCCAGTTGTCGACATTCTCCCTCTTCATGTAAACCTTATGAAATAAGAAAGAAAAGGCATACATATCTATAATAACTAAATAGTTGATCCCCACTACCTAATTTCCTAGCCCTCTCATGTGTCCACGTCATCGTAATTTTCTCAGTTGTTTGATCATATCTGGACAAGATCAATGGCGAAGAGTTGCCCCCCCCCCCCCGTGTTCGCTGGACGTCCCTCCCATTCGCTCCTCCTCCACGACCCCGCAAAAAGCGGAAGCGAAACTTTTCTCCAAACAAAACGTCAATGACGGAAGGCCTTCTCATAATCCCAGGGGGCGATGGACGCAACTGAGCCCAACCTCCTCTAGGGTTTGCGCCAGACATCGAGATGAGAACTGGCGGCGATGGCGGGTCATAGGCGGGATTGCAAGACCATCGATATGGAGGATGGGTACGTGGGACTTATCTAGAAGGTCGAGGCTATCGATTTTAATTGTTACTCCGACACCTTCGGCCGGTGATCGCCGTTGCGAAGGCTGCTCTTTTCTCACTAGATTGTCGGGGTGGTTCAACATCGGCAGTTAAGGTGTGGACATTGAGATGATCCCAATGGATCAATCAAATACAAATGGATCAGTCAATTATCTGTATTCTTCCTCCTCCTATTGGTATTGGATTTATTTTCATGATTCATTGGGTGTTGTTGGCATCATCTCCAATGTCTCCACTATAAAGAAATCTATCTCTGTGTAAAGGACAAGTTCCCCTACTCTTATTTTGCATTTGACAGCACTGAATACATCGCCCGTGAGCAGGTTAATGCCTGATTATCTATACTAAATTGATCTCATTGTGCCATTAGTTTGCTTCATGCATCTCTTTTTCCACTTATAAAAATTATAGGCTTGACGAAAATTGGAATTCTAATCTACAGGTGGTCCTCAGAATCCGGTGCAGCAATAAGCAATAAGCAAAGTGCTCGCCGCTTTCTAGACTTTCTACCAGCAAGCACGATGCATCTCAGTCTCAGCCTCTCTAGGGTACAAAGAAGTAATTATTTTTTTGACAGGTGACCACCATCACATGAGCTGTAACCACATGACCGGCTGCCTCCAGCCAATGTTCATTCTACAATGATCGAATACTGCTGGACTATTAGGTATTTATAGTGTTTTAATTGGTTATGTCAGTTTTTTCGTTGATTGGTGATCTTCAGTGCAGTTCTCTTCTAGCATCAATCAAGTTGACTCGATCCCCTATATGAGTAGATTGAGGAGCTTCTCCACTCATGGTTTACTCTGATTTGTTCATTAGTAGCTATCCTCTTATGGCTTACTCTAAATTGTTTGCAAGGTGTTTGATGGAAGGACCATCTAAGCAAACATTTTGTTCTTTTGCACCATGGTTTCAAGGTGGAGTTAGAATAGAATTTCTGCACAAGCCTCAGATTCCTTGATGTTTTGCAGATATATGGAGCAAGCACATCGAGAATTTGCTTTAGGAGAGGACTGTGTGCTGTCAGAAGTTGTGATAATCAAGTGTTAGAGATGGCAAGAGCATGTGGACCATTGTACATGCACCAACAAAATGCAGTCATACATATACTTCAGTATTTTGTAATTTGTTATGCAAACAAGAAACATCTTGAGCAAGAATCTAATATTTACGTACCTTGAGATTGTAGAGATTGTTGCTTAACACTGAATTTACAATTGTTGTTCTGCAAGAGAAGTTGACATTGGAATAGGATATTTTGTGCTGCAAGAATAACTAGTGCTAGATCTACTTCACAAAAAAGTTGACTTGAAGCGCTAAAGATGATGTCCTTTCATACAGGGTCATACTCACAATACGCTTATATTATGCCATTATTACTGTTGTACCGTGTCTTCCTTATATGGAGTAAATCTCATGCCTTATAGGATTGGTTTGTTGCTTCAGAGTGACAATTTTCCAAGTTCCATTGTAACTATATTGGAGAGAAACATGATGGCACCTTGGCAATTGAGGTATTCGACGAGCTCTTCTCCAAGGTAAAAAGTTGCTTCTCTTACAATACATAATTTGTAGAGAAATCATACTGCTTTCCCTTTGGCCAGAAATTTCTTATTTCATATTAAATAATTTTTGCAGAAATCTTGGTGTTGTATTCGCTTACTTGCCTTTCCATCTGAACAATTCTCTCCTGTTGCTCCACCCTCAAAACATCTTCGTATATTTGTACAAAAATGAACTTATTCTATATTTTAGATATAAATACCAGTATTCCGTTGAAGGAAATATGCCCTAGAGGCAATAATAAAGTTATTATTTTTTTCCTTATATCATGATAAATGTTTATTATTCATGCTAGAATTGTATTAACCGGAAACATAATACATGTGTGAATACATAGACAAACAGAGTGTCACTAGTATGCCTCTACTTGACTAGCTCGTTGATCAAAGATGGTTATGTTTCCTAACCATAGACATGAGTTGTCATTTGATTAACGGGATCACATCATTAGGAGAATGATGTGATTGACTTGACCCATTCCGTTAGCTTAGCACTTGATCGTTTAGTTTGTTGCTATTGCTTTCTTCATGACTTATACATGTTCCTATGACTATGAGATTATGCAACTCCCGTTTACCGGAGGAACACTTTGTGTGCTACCAAACGTCACAACGTAACTGGGTGATTATAAAGAAGCTCTACAGGTGTCTCCGGAGGTACTTGTTGGGTTGGCGTATTTTGAGATTAGGATTTGTCACTCCGATTGTCGGAGAGGTATCTCTGGGCCCTCTCAGTAATGCACATCACTTAAAGCCTTGCAAGCATTGCAACTAATGAGTTAGTTGCGGGATGATGTATTACATAACAAGTAAAGAGACTTGCCGGTAACGAGATTGAACTAGGTATTGAGATACCGGCGATCAAATCTCGGGCAAGTAACATACCGATGACAAAGGGAACAACGTATGTTTGTTATGCGGTTTGACCGATGAAGATCTTCGTAGAATATGTGGGAGCCAATATGAGCATCCAGGTTCCGCTATTGGTTATTGACCGGAGATGTGTCTCGGTCATGTCTACATTGTTCTCGAACCCGTAGGGTCCGCACGCTTAAGGTTTCGATGACAGTTATATTATGAGTTTATGAGTTTTGATGTATCGAAGGAGTTCGGAGTCCCGTATGAGATCGGGGACATGACGAGGAGTCTCGAAATGGTCGAGACGTAAAGATCGATATATTGGATGACTATATTCGGACATCGGAAAGGTTCCGAGTGATTCGGGTATTTTTCGGAGTACCGGAGAGGTTTCGGGAATTCGCCGGGGAAGTATTGGGCCTTAGTGGGCCTGAGGGGAGAGAGAGGGCAGCAGCCCAGGAGGTGGCGCGCCCCCTGCCATGAGGAGTCCGAATTGGACTAGGGGAAGGGGGCGTGGCCCCTCTTTCCCTCTCCCTCTCCCTCTCTTTCCTTCCCCCTTCTCTCTTCCTAGTTGGACTAGGAAAGGGGAGTCCTACTCCTACTAGGAGGAGGACTCCCCCCTCCTTGGCGCGCCCCAAGGACCGGACGGCCTCCCCCCTTGCTCCTTTATATACGGGGGCAGGGGGCACCTCTAGACACACAAGTTGATCTTCGTGATCGTTCTCTTAGCCGTGTGCGGTGCCCCCCTCCTCCATAATCCTCAATAATATTGTAGCGGTGCTTAGGCGAAGCCCTGCGACGGTAGAACATCAAGATCATCACCACGCCGTCATGCTGACGGAACTCTTCCCCGACACTTTGCTGGATCGGAGTCCGGGGATCATCATCGAGCTGAATGTGTGCTAGAACTCGGAGGTGTCGTAGTTTCAGTGCTTGATCGGTCGGGCCGTGAACACGTACGACTACATCAACCGCGTTGTGCTAACGCTTCCGCTTCCGGTCTAAGAGGGTATGTAGACAACACTCTCCCATCTCGTTGCTATGCATCACCATGATCTTGCGTGTGCGTATGAAAATATTGAAATTACTACGTTCCCCAACAGTGGCATCAAAGCCTAGGTTTTATGTGTTGATGTTATATGCACGAGTAGAACACAAGTGAGTTGTGGGCGATATAAGTCATACTGCTTACCGGCATGTCATACTTTGGTTCGACGGTATTGTTGGATGAAGCGGCCCGGACCGACATTACGCGTACGCTTACGCGAGACTGGTTCTACCGACGTGCTTTGCACACAGGTGGCTGGCGGGTGTCAGTTTCTCCAACTTTAGTTGAACTGAGTGTGGCTACGCCCGGTCCTTGCGAAGGTTAAAACAACACCAACTTGACAAACTATCGTTGTGGTTTTGATGTGTAGGTAAGAACGGTTCTTGCTAAGCCCGTAGCAGTCACGTAAAACTTGCAACAACAAAGTAGAGGACGTCTAACTTGTTTTTGCAGGGCATGTTGTGATCTGATATGGTCAAGACGTGATGAGATATAAGTTGTTGTATAAGATGATCATGTTTTGTTGAAGTTATCGGCAACTGGCAGAAGCCTTATGGTTGTCTCTTTATTGCATAAGATGCAAGCACCAAATAATTGCTTTACTTTATCGCTATGCGATAGCAATAGTTGCAAGAGCAATAGTTGGCGAGATGACCATGTGACGACACATTGATATAGATCAAGATGATAGAGATCATGGTGTCATGCCGGTGATGATGGAAATCATGACGATGTTTTGGAGATGGAGATCAAAGGCACAAGATGATGATGGCCATATCATGTCACATATTTTGATTGCATGTGATGTTTATCTTTTATGCATCTTATCTTGCTTTAATTGACGTGCATTATAAGATGATCTCTCACTAAATTTCAAGATAAAAGTGTTCTCCCTGAGTATGCACCGTTGCCAAAGTTCATCGTGCCCAGACACCACGTGATGATCGGGTGTGATAAGCTCTACGTCCATCTACAACGGGTGCAAGACAGTTTTGCACACGCAGAATACTCAGGTTAAACTTGATGAGCCTAGCATATGCAGATATGGCCTCGGAACACTGAGACTGAAAGGTCAGGCTTGAATCATATAGTAGATATGATCAACATAGTGATGTTCACCATTGAAAACTACTCCATTTCATGTGATGATCGGTTATGGTTTAGTTGATTTGGATCACGTGATCACTTAGATGATTAGAGGGATGTCTATCTAAGTGTGAGTTCTTAAGTAATTGAACTTTAATTATCATGAACTTAGTCCTGGTAGTATTAGCATATCTATGTTGTAGATCAATAGCTCGCGATGTTCCTCCCCGTTTAATTTTTATATGTTCCTAGAGAAAACTAAGTTGAAAAATGTTACTAGCAATGATGCGGATTGGATCCGTGATCTGAGGATTATCCTCATTGCTGCACAGAAGAATTATGTCCTTGATACACCGCTTGGTGACAAACCTATTGCAGGAGCAGATACAAACGTTATGAACGTTTGGCTAGCTCAATATGATGACTACTTGATAGTTTAGTGCACCATGCTTAACAGCTTAGAATCGGGATTTCAAAGACGTTTTGAACGACATGGACCATATGAGATGTTCTAGGAGTTGAAATTAATATTTCAAGCAAATACCCGAGTTGAGAGATATGAAGTCTCCAACAAGTTCTATAGCTAAAAGATGGAGGAGAATAGCTCAAGCAGTGAGCATGTGCTCAGATTGTCTGGGTACTACAATCGCTTGAATCAAGTGGGAGTTAATCTTCCAGATAAAATAGTGATTGACAGAATTCTCTAGTCACCATCACCAAGTTAGTAGAACTTCGTGATGAACTATAATATGCAAGGGATAACAGAAACGATTCCCAAGCTCTTCGTGATGCTGAAATTGACGAAGGTAGAAATCAAGAAAAGCATCAAGTGTTGATGGTAAACAAAACCACTAGTTTCAAGTAAAGGGAAAAAGGGCAGAAAGGGGAACTTCAAAAAGAACGACAAGCAAGTTGCTACTCAAGTGAAAAACCCAAGTCTGGACCTAAGCCTGAAATTGAGTGCTTCTACTGCAAAGGGATTGGTCACTGGAAGCGGAACTACCCCAAGTGATTGGCGGATAAGAAGGATGGCAAAGTGAACATAGGTATATTTGATATATATGTTATTGATGTGTACTTTACTAGTGTTTATAGCAACGCCTCAGTATTTGATACTAGTTCAGTTGCTAAGAGTAGTAACTCGAAACGGGAGTTGCAGAATGAACAGAGACTAGTTAAGGGTGAAGTAACGATGTGTGTTGGAAGTGGTTCCAAGATTGATATGATCATCATCGCACACTCCCTATACTTTCGGGATTAGTGTTGAACCTAAATAAGTGTTATTTGGTGTTTGTGTTGAGCATGAATATGATTTGATCAGGTTTATTGCAATACGGTTATTCATTTAAGTAAGAGAATAAATTGTTGTTCTGTTTACATATATGGTTACACACCCAATGAAAATGGTTCGTTGGATCTGATCGTAGTGATACACATATTCATAATATTGAAACCAAAAGATGCAAAGTTAATAATGATAGTGCAACTTATTTGTGGCACTGCCGTTTAGGTCATATTGGTGTAAAGCGCATGAAGAAACTCCATGCTGATGGACTTTTGGAATCACTTGATTATGAATCACTTGATGCTTGCGAACCATGCCTCATGGGCAAGATGACTAAGACTCCGTTCTCCGGAACAATGCAGCAAGCAACAGATTTGTTGGAAATCATGCATACTGATGTATATGGTCCGATGAATATTGAAGCTCGCGACAGGTATCATTATTTTATGATCTTCACAGATGATTTGAGCAGATATGAGTATATCTACTTGATGAAACACAAGTCTGAAATATTTGAAAAGTTCAAAGAATTTCATAGTGAAGTGGAGATTCATCGTAACAAAAATAAAAGTTTCTACGATATGATCGCAGAAGTAAAATATTTGAGTTACGAGTTTGGCCTTCAGTTAAAACAATGTGAAATAGTTTCACTACTCACGCCACCTGGAACACCACAGTGTAATGGTGTGTCCGAACGTCGTAATCGTACTTTACTTGATATGGTGCGATCTATGATGTCTCTTGTAGATTTACCGCTATCATTTTGGGGTTATGCATTAGAGACAGCTACATTCACGTTAAAAAGGGCACCATCTAAATCCGTTGAGGCGACACCGTATGAACTGTGGTTTGGCAAGAAACCAAAGTTGTCGTTTCTTAAAGTTTGAGGTTGCAATGCTTATGTGAAAAAGTGTCAACTTGATAAGCTAAAACCTAAATCGGAGAAGTGCATCTTCATAGGATACCCAAAAGAAAATGTTGAGTACACCTTCTATCACAGATCCAAAGGCAAGTTATTCATTGCTGAGAATGGATCCTTTCTAGAGAAGGAGTTTCTCTCGAAAGAAGTGAGTGGGAGGAAAGTAGAACTTGATGAGGTAACTGTACCTGCTCCCTTATTCGAAAGTAGTTCATCACAGAAATCTGTTTCTGTGACTACTACACCAATTAGTGAGGAAGCTAATGATGATGATCATGTAACTTCAGATCAAGTTACTATCGAACCTCGTAGGTAAACCAGAGTGAGATCCGCACCAGAGTGGTACGGTAATCATGTTCTGGAGGTCATGTTACTTGACCATGACGAACCAACAAACTATGAGGAAGCGATGATGAGCCCAGATTCCGCGAAATGGCTCGAGGCCATGAAATCTGAGATGAGATCCATGTATAAGAACAAAGTATGGACTTTGATTGACTTGCCCAAAGATCGGTGAGCCATTGAGATTAAATGGATCTTCAAGAGGAAGACGGAAGTTGATAGTAGTGTTACTATCTACAAAGCTAGAATTGTCGCAAAAGTTTTCGACAAGTTCAAGGTGTTGACTATGATGAGAGTTTCTCACTCGTATCTATGCTTAAGTCTGTCCGAATCATGTTAGCAATTGCCGCATTTTATGAAATCTGGCAAATGGATAAACAAAACTGCATTCCTTAATGGATTTATTAAATAAGAGTTGTATATGATGCAACCAAAAGGTTTTGTCAATCCTAAAGGTACTAACAAAATATGCAAGCTCCAACGATCCATCTATGGACTGGTGCAAGCATCTCGGAGTTGGAATGTCCGCTTTGATAAGTTGATCAAAGCATATAGTTACAGACTTGCGGTGAAGCCTGTATTTACAAGAAAGTGAGTGGGAGCACTACAACATTTCTGATAAGTATATGTGAATGACATATTGTTGATCGGAGATAATGTAGAATTATTCTGCAAAGCATAAAGGAATGTTTGAAAGGAGTTTTTCAAAGAAAGACCTCGGTGAAGCTCCTTACATATTGAGCATCAAGATCTATAGAGATAGATCAAGACGCTTGATAAGTTTTTCAATGAGTACATACCTTGACAAGATTTTGAAGTAGTTCAAAATGGAACAGTCAAAGAAAGAGTTCTTGCCTGCATTACAAGGTCTGAAACTGAGTAAGACTCAAAAAAACCCGACCACGGCAGAAGATAGAGAGAGAATGAAAGTCATTCCCTATGCCTTAGCCATAGGTTCTATAAAGTATGCCATGCTGCGTACCAGACCTATTGTATACCCTGCCCTGTGTTTGGCAAGGGAGTAAAATAGTGATCTAGGAGTAGATCACTGGACATTGGTCAAAATTATCCTTACTGGAATAAGGATATGTTTCTCGATTATGGAGGTGACAAAAGGTTCGTCGTAAAGGGTTACGTCGATGCAAGTTTTGACACTGATCCAGATGACTCAAAGTATCAATCTGGACACATATTGAAAGTGGGAGCAATTAGCTAAAGTAGCTCCGTGCAGAACATTGTTGACATAGAAATTTGCAAAATACTTATGGATCTGAATGTGGCAGACCCGTTGACTAAACTTCTCTCACAAGCAAAACATGATCACACCTTAGTACTCATTGGGTGTTAATCACATAGCAATGTGAACTAGATTATTAACTCTAGTAAACCCTTTGGGTGTTGGTCACATGTCGATGTGAACTATGGGTGTTAATCACATAGTGATGTGAACTATTGGTATTAAATCACATGGCGATGTGAACTAGATTATTAACTCTAGTGCAAATGGGAGACTGAAGGAAATATGCCCTAGAGGCAATAATAAAGTTATTATTTATTTCCTTATATCATGATAAATGTTTATTATTCATGCTAGAATTCTATTAACCGGAAACATAATACATGTGTGAATACATAGACAAACAGAGTGTCACTAGTATGCCTCTACTTGACTAGCTCGTTGATCAAAGATGGTTATGTTTCCTAACCATAGACATGAGTCATCATTTGATTAACGGGATCACATCATTAGGAGAATGATGTGATTGACTTGACCCATTCCGTTAGCTTAGCACTTGATCGTTTAGTTTGTTGCTATTGCTTTCTTCATGACTTATACATGTTCCTATGACTATGAGATTATGCAACTCCCTTTTACCGGAGGAACACTTTGTGTGCTACCAAACGTCACAACGTAACTGGGTGATTGTAAAGGTGCTCTACAGGTGTCTCCGAAGGTACTTGTTGGGTTGGCGTATTTCGACATTAGGATTTGTCACTCCGATTATCGGAGAGGTATCTCTGGGCCCTCTCGGTAATGCACATCACTTAAAGCCTTGCAAGCATTGCAACTAATGAGTTAGTTGTGGGATGATGTATTACGGAACGAGTAAAGAGACTTGCCGGTAACGAGATTGAACTACGTATTGAGATACCGACGATCAAATCTCGGGCAAGTAACATACCGATGACAAAGGGAACAACGTATGTTGTTATGTGATTTGACCGATAAAGATCTTCGTAGAATATGTGGGAGCCAATATGAGCATCCAGGTTCCACTATTTGTTATTGACCGGAGATGTGTCTCGGTCATGTCTACATTGTTCTCGAACCCATAGGGTCCACACGCTTAAGGTTTCGATGACAGTTATATTATGAGTTTATGAGTTTTGATGTACTGAAGGAGTTTGGAGTCCCGGATGAGATCGGGGACATGACGAGGAGTCTCGAAATGGTCAAGACGTAAAGATCGATATATTGGACGACTATATTCGGACATCGGAAAGGTTCCGAGTGATTCGGGTATTTTTTGGAGTACTGGAGAGTTACGGGAATTCGCCAGGGAAGTATTGGGCCTTAGTGGGCCTGAGGGGAGAGAGAGGGCAGCAGCCCAGGAGGTGGCACGCCCCCTCCCATGAGGAGTCCGAATTGGACTAGGGAAAGGGGGTGCGGCCCCTCTTTCCCTCTCCCTCTCCCTCTCTTTCCTTCCCCCTTCTCTCTTCCTAGTTGGACAAGGAAAGGGGAGTCCTACTCCTACTAGGAGGAGGACTCCCCCCTCCTTGGCGTGCCCCAAGGGCCAGTTGGCCTCCCCCCTTGCTCCTTTATATACAGGGGCAGGGGCACCTCTAGACACACAAGTTGATCTTCGTGATCGTTCTCTTAGCCGTGTGCGGTGCCCCCTCCTCCATAATCCTCGATAATATTGTAGCGGTGCTCAGGCGAAGCCCTGCGACGGTAGAACATCAAGATCGTCACCACGCCGTTGTGCTGACGGAACTCTTCCCCGACACTTTGCTGGATCGGAGTCCGGGGATCGTCATCGAGCTGAATGTGTGCTAGAACTCGGAGGTGCCGTAGTTTCGGTGCTTGATCGGTCGGGCGGTGAAGACGTACGACTACATCAACCGCGTTGTGCTAACGCTTCCGCTTCCGGTCTACGAGGGTACGTAGACAACACTCTCCCCTCTCGTTGTTATGCATCACCATGATCTTGCGTGTGCGTAGGAAAATTTTGAAATTACTACGTTCCCCAACATCCGTTGTAACTTCAATTGATGTCATATTTCATTTTCATTTATCCAGGTGCACTTTTCTTTGAAACTACATATAAAAGGCAGAAAGTCTCGCAGCAACGCGTGGGGTATCATCTAGTTGTGATATGATGTGTAATAACAACCCATAATGAAATAAATATTAATATAAAAGCATGATGCAAAATGGACGTATCAACTCCCCCAAGCTTAGACCTCGCTTGTCCTCAAGCAAAAGTCAATATCCAAAAATATGTCCACATGTTTAGAGATAGAGGTATCGATAAAATAAAATAAAGACATGAGGGCATCATGTTCATGTTTAGGACAACAACATATATTGGCATATAATTTCTTATGCTAAAGTAACAATTCATTCATAAGGTAAAGTACGAATAAGAAATTTCATTGAAAACTAACAAACTATGATCTTAGTCATTGAGGCAATTGCAATTTATTGTTACGTCTCCAACACATCTACTTTTCCTAACGCGTTTCCTCTTGTTTTGGACTCTAATTTGCATGATTTGAATGACACTAACCCTGGACTGACGCTGTTTTTAGTAGAACTACCATGGAGTTGTTTTTGTGCAGAAATAAAAGTTCTCAGAATGGAACAAAACTTTGCAAGGAAATTTTATACAATAAACAAGAATTTTTGGAGCCAAGACCTACCGGAGAGGGACATCTGGGTGAGCACAACCCACCAGGGCGCGCCCCCCTCTCCTGGCGCGCCCAGGTGGGTTGTCCCCACCTGGTGGCCCCGCAAACCCTGAAACCGATGGTATAGAATCCTATTTTTCCAGAAAAAATCAGGGAAAAAGAATTATCGCGATCCATGATACGGAGCCGCCGTCACCTCCTGTTCTTCATTGGGAGGCCAGATCTGAAGTCCATTTGGGACTCCGAAGAGGGGGGTCTTCGTTCTTCATCATCACCAACCCTTCTCCATCGCCAATTCCATGATGCTCCCCACTGGGAGTGGCTAATTCCTTTGTAGGCTCACTGGTCGATGAGGAGTTGGATGAGATTCATCATGTAATCGAGTTAGTTTTGTTAGGGCCTTATCCCTAATATCCATTATGTTCTAAGATTGATGTTGCTATGACTTTGCCATGCTTAATGCTTGTCACTTTGGGCACGGGTGCCATGATTTCAGATCTGAACCGTTTATGTTATCACCATTATATCCATGTTCTAGATCCGATCTTGCAAGTTATAGTCACCTAATACGTGTTATGATCCGGCAACCCCAGAGTGACAATAGTCGGGACCACTCCCGGTGATGATCGTAGTTTGAGGAGTTTATGTATTCACCGTGTGTTAATGCTTTGTTCCGGTTCTCTATTAAAAGGAGGCCTTGTTATCCCTTAGTTTCCAATAGGACCCCGCTGCCACGGGAGGGTAGGACAAAAGATGTCATTCAAGTTCTTTCCATAAGCACGTATGACTATTTACGGCATACATGCCTACATTATATTGATGAACTGGAGCTAGTGTCGTATCGCCCTAGGTTATAACTGTCTCATGATGAATATCATCCAACAAGTCAGCGATCCAATGCCTACGAATTTATCCAATATTGTTCTTGCTAAGTTACTACTGCTATCGTTACTGTTGCACTTGTTACCAAACTACTACTATCACTGTTACCGCTACCGTTGCTGCTGCTACTATTATGAATACTATCATACTAGTTTGCTACTGATCACTTTGCTGCAGATAATTAATCACCATGTGTGGTTGAATTGACAACTCAGCTACTAATACCTTCAAATATTCTTTGCCTCCCCTTGTGTCGAATCTATAAATTTGGGTTGAATACTCTACCCTCGAAAACTGTTGTGATCCCCTATACTTGTGGGTGAGGGAGTCCTGGATTAGGGGGTACCCGGGCGTCCATGCTATGTGACATGGGCCGGACTGATGGGCCGTGAAGATACAAGACTGAAGGCCTTCCCCCATGTCCGGATGGGACTCTCCTTTGCATGGATGGCAAGCTTGGCGTTCGGATATGAAGTTTCCTTTCTCTATAAACCGACTCTGTACAACCCTAGGCCCCTCCTTGTCTATATAAACCAAAGGGTTTAGTCCGTAGAGGCAATCATAATCATACAGGCTAGACATCTAGGGTTTAGCCACTACGATCTCGAGGTAGATCAACTCTTGTAACCCCTATACTCATCAAAGTCAATCAAGAAGGAAGTAAGGCCCGAACCTGGGTAAACATTGTGTCCCCTGCCTCCTGTTACCTTCGATCCTCAGAAGCACAGTTCAGGACCCCCTACCCGAGATCTGCCGGTTTTGGCACCAACATTGGTGCTTTCATTGAGAGTTCCACTGTGTCGTCAACAGAAGTCTCGATGGCTCTTTCGATCATCTATAACAGATCGACAGCAACGCCCCTGATCACCAGATTAGTTTCGGGAACCTAAATTATGTCGCTGATATCCGAGGAGATCTGATCTTCGAAGGGTTTGTGGCCCCGACCACTGCTTTGGCCATAAATCCGGAGCAAACCACCAGGTCCGAAGATGGGAGTTTGGAGCCCACCGGACTCTCTATGGCAAACTACACTATCCAGGATCTGGAGGTGATTGTGTCCATGGCGAATTCGGGATTAGACCGGGTTCCCCCTATCATTGAGAGGCCAGACTCGCCCCTAGACTCCAGATCCGAACTCTCAAGGTCTGCGACAAGCAAGCATGGCCAGGAGGCCTTCTTTCCGGCGAGCCCTGTGGACTCTCGCTTCCACGTCCAAACCTCGCTTTTAAACGAGGCTCTGGACTTAATGCGATCACTCGCAATTACAGAGGAATCACTCCCGAATTACGCCCAGCCCGGACTAGGGGCAGACAGCGGGGAATTTTACGTCCCACCCACCACTCACTTCATAGCCACGGTCGAAGACTTAACTGACATGCTGGACTATGCCTTCGAAGACATTGACGGCATGGACGATGATGCCGGAGACGAACAAGGACAAAACCCGCTGTTTACTGGATGTTGGACGGCCACCTCCACAGATGACGTGTATATGGTGGACACACCCAAAGAGGATAACGACGACGGTAGGAAGGATCCGGTTGAGGACAAACCTGCTGAAGCACCTCCAAAGCATCGACGTCAGCGGCGTCGCTCAAAATCGCATCGCAAAAAAGACAGCTATACCGGCACCGGAGACGATAACACTCCAGAGGGCGCCGAAGACCCCGAAGCCCATGTTCGAATAAGACGATGTGGAGGAGGGGCAAGTTAACCCCGACGATCCGGTCGGGAACAAGGACCCAGAGGACAGTAATTATCTACTGCTCTCCAAGGATGATGTGAGCCTCGGTGACGAAGACTTCATCGTGCCAGAGGAACCACTCGAGCAGGAGCGCTCTAAGCGCCAACTAATCGCCATTGCAAGAAGCCTAAAAAAGCAGCAGCAACGGCTCCAAGCCGAACAAGATACGCTCAACGACAGATGGACTCAGGTCCTAGCTGCCGAAGAATATGGCTTTCAACGCCCAACAAAAACTTATTTGAAGCGCTAGCTACTACCACAATTCGACGACGAGGCCGTCAAGCCAAACCCGTCAAAACATGACCGCGCCGATGAACCGGATCGGCCACCACGTGGGCGTGACAAAGCAGCCACCCACACCGAACACCAACCCGCACCACCTCGCCGTAAGGGCGGAGAGACAGCGGCTCCGGGATACACTTATGATCTACAACAAGACCTGAATAATCGAGCAGGCCAAACCAGATCAATCTATGGATCAAGGGGGTGCGCCCCAACACAAGAAGATGAGCGTCAAGCTTGGCCTGACAGGCATAACCTCACCAGGGCCAAAAACCACACGCAGACTTCATCAGAATTGCGTCGTGACGTCGCCCGATACAGAGGCGCCGCACACCCCTTATGCTTCACTGATGTGGTAATGGAGCACCAGTTCCCAGAAGGGTTGAAACCCATGAACATTGAATCATATGACAGAACGACAGATCCCGCAGTATGGATTGAAGATTTCCTTCTCCACATCCACATGGCCCGCGGTGATGATCTCCATGCCATCAAGTACCTCCCCCTCAAACTCAAGGGACCAGCATGACACTAGTTAAATAGCCTCCCAGAAAACTCTATTGATAGCTGGGAAGATCTGGAGGATGCCTTTAGAGACAACTTCCAAGGCACCTATGTTCGGCCTCCAGACGCTGATGACCTTAGTCGCATAGTCCAGCAACCCGGAGAGTCAGCCCGAAAACTCCAGACCAGGTTCTTAATTAAAAAGAACCAAATTGTCGATTGTCCAGACGCTGAAGCCCTCACGGTCTTTAAACACAGCGTCCATGACGAGTGGCTCGCCCGACACCTCGGCCAAGAAGAGCCGAAGTCCATGGTAGCTCTCCCCACACTTATGACCCGCTTTTGAGCGGGAGAAGATAGACGGCTAGCTCGTAGAAGCAACAACACCAGCGACCTTGGCACCTCCGAAGCCACAGACGGCAACGGCAAGCCACAGCGCAACAAACACAAGCGTCGAAACAACAATGAAGATACCGAAGATATGGCGGTCAACACCAGATTCAGTGGCTCTAAACCCGGTCAGCGGAAGAAGCCAATCAAAGGAAACAAGGGTGGCCCATCTAGTTTGGATAGAATACTCGATCGGCCTTGCTAGATCCATGGCACCACTGACAAGCCTGCCAATCATACCAACAGAAATTGTTGGGTCTTTAAACATGCCGGTAAGCTAAGCACCGAATATAAGGGGAAAGGACCGCCCAGCGAGGACGATGCTGAAGAGCCTCACCCACCGAACATGGGGGGACAGAAGAAATCCCCCCCCCCCCGAGGTCAAAACGGTGAATATGATCTACATTACTCATATCCCCAAGAGGGAGCGCAAGCGCGCATTAAGGGGCGTCTATGCCATAGAGCTAGTCGCCCCAAATTTTAACCCATGGTCAGCCTGTCCGATCACTTTTGATCGCAGAGACCATCTGACCAGTATCCGTCATGGAGGTTCAGCAGCACTGGTCCTCGATCCAATTATCGAAGGATTCCACCTCACGCGACTCCTTATGGACGGTGGCAGCAGTCTTAACCTGCTTTACTAGGACACCGTCCGTAAAATGGGTATTGATCCATCAAGAATCAAGCCCACTAAAACTACATTTAAAAGAGTGATACCCGGCGTCGAGGCCTATTGCACAAGATCCATAACGCTGGAAGTAGTCTTCGGTCCACCGGATTCGTAGCGGAGTCCTGATCTTCGACATTGCCCCCTTCCATAGTGGCTATCATGCACTGCTCAGACGGACCACTTTCGCCTGTTTTAATGCAGTCCCGCACTATGCTTATCTAAAACTAAAGATGCTTAGACCACGTGGCCATATAACGGTCAACGGAAACATGGAGCGCTCCCTCCGTACTGAGAAGCATACCGCGGCCCTCGCAGCCGAAGTACAGGGTGGTCTCATTAAGCCGAATATCACATCGGCAGTCAAGCACCCGGACACTGTCAAACGAGTCCGGTCTACCCTTCAGAATGGAAGTCCGGCTCGTCCAGAGCTAGATTAGCAATTCAGCCTCCGTCAAAGCCCAAACCTAATAGCGGCATATCTACCGCGTGTACATAACTACGCACTAAAGATACCATGGTAAAGGACGGAGGCCTACTAAAAATAAGGTCCACAATACGGTTCGACCCTATCCGGACCCTCACATTCTCCTTTTTCTTCTCCTTATTTTTATTTTTCAGGTTCTTTACAAACTCGCATCACTTCTTGATGGTACCAAGGGCCCTTTGCCTAGGCCCCTTATGTATACTCGATCATTGATCCTCTCAAAGGATCATACACCAAGGTGAAAAGCTGCGCAGACATGCGGCAGAGTGTCCCAAGGATCTTCAAGATCATCTTTTCCTTTTTAGGACCTGTATACAGCTTTCCCTTATGCTCGGCATGTAAAATAGCCTCGATGCTTATCGCATCCTCTATAAAAATACATTTTAACGTACCAATCAGATTATAATGGAAACAATTTTACCCTACAGCATTCAGTATTGGTCTACTACGTCATCTGTATCCCGTCTTAACGACTGATTGACATATACACATTGGCATTAAGCGCCAACAGCTTTATTCGGCCACAAATATTCAAACATAGATAAGTCCGAACAATTTCATAGTACACTTCGGCGTCCCGAATATTGCGTTGTATGCATCGGCTCCGAATCATGTCTTCGGTCAATAGTTGGGTTGCCTAGCTCCTGTGGTTGCCACCTTACTTTCCGCTTGTTCGGCTAAGGTAGTAAAGGGAGAACAATTGAGATTGTGTTTATGGTTCGTCTGGTCAAACACCTCAGTAGAGGAAGCTGAGAACTGACTATCATGATACGGCGAGAGCTGGTCACCTATTCGGTGACTTAATATAAATCTCTTGTGATTTTTTCCATACTACACGAAGGACTAGCTTCGTCTCGGCACGTGCCTAAGGCATACCAGTTTAGACAGCCGCATGTGCACTAGGGGCTAGTTCTTAGTCCCATCGTCAAACTCCTATGGCTAAGTGAAAGTGCTAAAGCCGGACTCTCAATTGGTAGTCTTGGTAATTTTCACGTACCATTGATGCAATTCATACATTCTCGTTGAGAGCTTCTTGACCTCCTCAGGCTTGACCAAAGGTTCACCACGGACATATTTCCATTTTATGTCCCCCTCTCTAAGCGTATCCAGGGGCTCGATCTCTAGGAGTTGATAAACAGTGATACCGAGCGCTGCAGCCTGCCTACTATGCTCGTCGGTTGTTACAAGTTGATCGGTGCCAGTACTCGCATTTGTTGGTACAATGAGCGGGGGGGTCGATTGCACCGCCTGTTCTCCCAGCTGGGGAACGTTTTTCCTACTTTTTTGGCGGCGGCTTGGCTCGAGCTCGAGCTCGACTCCTTCTTTTGTTGTGCTTGATGTGCCTTCTTGATTTGGCGCTCATAGTCTGAGTCAACAGGCTTGCGAGCTGGTGCTTTAGCCATACTAATAAAGTGGTCAACGATATGCTCAGGCACTTTCTCCTTTGGCGGCGGTGGCGCTTTTGGTCCAAAATGGGTGTCCAATTCGGCTCTCACTTCGACTTAGTTTCCTCCGGAGTTAGGTCGTAAGGCCTCTCCAGAAGAAGCATGAGGCTACTTGGACCATATTGAAATCGCTTGCGTCCTGTACCTGATCATGTACCTTGACTTGTACCACTATGCACCATAGCTGCGGCGGCTCTCTTTCGTTGTTGCTAAGGCGGTGGAGACGGCTGACATGGCTGACTTGGAGGAGGAGGAGTGGGCTGACGCGGTGCCAGACTTGGAGCAGGAGGAGTGGCCTGACGCGGTGCCGGACTTGGAGGAGGAGGAGTGGCCTGACACGTTGGCAGACTTGAAGGAGAAGGACTCTGCTGAGGCGGTAGCTGATGACTTGGAGGAGCGGGAGTCTGCTGGCGCAGTGGCGGACTTCAAGGAGGAGTCGGCTGACGCGGCGGTGTTGGTGGCCTTGGAAAGATTCTTCTATGATTTAAGACATTACTTCTGGGATGACTCACATCTTTATAAAGAAGGAGTAGATGGCATTATTAGACGGTGTGTACCTGAGCATGAACAGTGACAAATCCTATGGAAATGTCACTCTGAGGCTTATGGAGGGCATCATGCCGGAGATAGAACTGCTCACAAGGTATTGCAATCTGGATTTATTGGCCTACTCTCTTCAAGGATGCCCGTAAGCTCGTCTTATCTTGTGATGAATGTCAAAGAATAGGTAATATCGGTAAGCATCAAGAAATGCCTATGAATTATTCACTTGTTGTTGAACCATTTGATGTTTGGGGATTTGATTACATGAGACATTTTCCTTCCTCTAATGGGTATACGCATATTTTGGTTGATGTTGATTATGTCACTAAATGGGTAGAAGCTATTCCAACTAGTAGTGCTGATCACAACACCTCTATTAAAATGCTTAAGGAAGTTATTTTCCCAAGGTTTGGAGTCCCTAGATATTTAATGAGTGATGGTGGTTCACACTTTATTCACGGTGCTTTCTGTAAAATCCTTGCCAAGTATGATGTTAACCATAGAATTGCATCACCTTATCATCGTCGGTCTAGTGATAAAGTTGAACTTAGCAATAGAAAAATAAAATTAATTTTGCAAAAGACTGTCAATAGGTCCAGGAAGAATTGGTCTAAGAAATTAGATGATGCCCTTTCGGCTTATAGAATAGCTTATAAAAATCCTATGGGTATGTCTCCTCATAAAATGGTTTATGGAAAAGCATGTCATTTGCCTCTTGAGTTAGAACATAAAGCATATTGGGCAATCAAAGAACTCAATTATGATTTCAAACTTGTTAATGAAAAGAGGTTATTTGATATTAGCTCATTAGATGAATGGAGAACCCAGGCTTATGAAAATGCAAAATTATTCAAAGGAAAAGTAAATAGATGGCATGACAAAAGAATTCAAAAGCTTGAGTTTAAAGTTGGAGAATATGTTCTTTTGTATAACTCTCGTTTTAGATTCTTTGCAGGAAAACTCCTCTCAAAATGGGAAGGCCCATTCGTCATCGAGGACGTTTACCGGTCTGGAGCCATCAAAATAAATAGTTCTGAAGGTACTAACCCGAAGTTGTCAATGGGCAACGAATAAAGCATTATATCTCAGGTACGCCTATTAATACTGAAAGTAATATTATCCAAACTATGACACCGGAAGAACACATAAAAGAGTCCTTCCGGAACACTCCAGAATCATGAAAATAAGGAGGTACGTGATACGGTAAGTAAACAGACTCTGAAAAATCCGCAAAAATATTTCTTATCAGTTTTGGAATATTTTAGAATTTTGGGAATAATGAAACTTCCAGGAAGCGTCCCCTGGCACGCCCAGGTGGGTTGTGCCCACCTGGGACACCTTCTGTACTGTGTTTTTCTACCATATGCTTGTCCTCCAAGATAAAAATCTATATATACTTCCCGAACCTGTTGATCACCGTATCGCAGAGAAATCCTCTGTTCTCTTTTATTGCTATTTTCTGTCAGATCTGTTGGGCCAGGCATCATTTCTTCTTCTTCCTCCAACAACATGGAAAAAGATGCTTGGTTGATGAGGATCGAGCTGAAGAGGGAAGAGCCCGCGGGAGCTGTCGGAGGATATGAGAGCAAGGAGGTTACCGTAGACCAGCCTCCGGTCTTTGAACAAGCACTGCCAGCTGACGAGGAGGAGGAAGATATCCTTAAACCTTACCTTACTCATCTTACTCCTGCTGAGATTGAAGCCTTTCACATCATTGAAATAGTTCGCATACAAAATAAGTATCTCACTCGTGAGAATATTCTGCATCAAAAGCACATCACCCACCTCAGGAGCATCAGTCGTCAATTGGAGAATCTTCTAATCCTTAATGTTAGGATCGCTTCGTCACCCCCTTCATCATCTTCACCACCAAAGGAGAACTGAGTATTAGGTATGGGCACTCCCCTTGGCTTCCACCAAGCTTAGGGGAGGTGCCCCGGTATCGTATCATCCCACTATCCTTTTGCTTTTACTTCTTTTAGTTCGATCCTTTTGCTTTAGATGAATAAATGTTTAGTTTGATCCTTTCTTCTTTAAGAGTTTGCTTAGTGATCTATCCTTGTAATTGTGTCAAGTTATACAATAAAGTTTAGTATGAGTTTTGCTTTCTTTACTTTCATGTTGCAAATGAAAGGAAAGAAATAAAAAAGGAAACAAATAAAAGAAAGGAAATAAATAAAGAAAAGATTATATAATAATCCTATGGTAGGTGATGGCACCACATAAGGAAAAGTATAAGTAAAAAAATTTATTAGAGATTGACAAACATGGCGTTAGTCAATGATGCAACTCATTAAAGAATTAATAAGGGAAGAGAAGATTCACATATAAATGTACTATCCTAGAAATCTTTTGTGATTGTGATCCCTCATCAAAATATTATATGCCAAAATTATTGAAATTGGACAAGGAAGACAACTTAATGATTCATGTTTGTTCATAGTCACATAGAAGTCATATTGTCATAGATCCTTTAACATGTGGTGCTTGCCCCCTATCTTTGCTAGTCAAAAATTCTGTACTAAGTAGAGATACTACTTGTGGATACAAAAACCCTTAAACTCAAATCTATTTTCAAGTGTCCACCATACCTACCTAGGGATTGAGCAAGATCCCTCAAGTAAGTTGTCATCGGCGCAAAAAAGCAATAAAGATTTCTTCTAAAAGTGTGAGATCATTTAGTGTAAGATAAAATTGAGCGTTGCACGAACTTGTGATGGTGAAGAATAAAAGAACAGACTGCATAATAAAGGTCGCTATCACAAGGGCAATGTAACACGACGTTCTTTTCACTAAGGGATTGAGCATACAAACAAATAAGCGCATGGCAACCACTGCTTCCCTCTGCGAAGGGCCTATCTTTTAATTTTATGCAAAGAGTCAAAGTTTTTCTATCTATTCCTTTTATTTTTCTCTTTTGGCAAGCATCATGTGGTGAGGAAAGATCTAGGCACATATGTCCAGTTGAATATGGGTGGCATGAGTTATTATTGTTGAAATCACCCTTGTGGTGAGTATATTGGGAGGCGAAACCATAAGCCCCTATCTTTCTATGTGTCTGGTTGAAATGTTTTGCTCATGGGTACGAGGTGAGTGTTAGCAATCATAGAAAACTATATGATGGTTGAGTATGTGGACTTTCCTAAAGGCTCCTACACGTGACCCTTCCTAAAAATATGAGGAGTTGTAGTTGCAAAGTTGACAGAGAACATAGTTTGTTGGTTTCTAATAGAGTTTTGGCTTTATACATCGATTGTGTGATGAACTATTACTTATTCATGAGAATTATATGATGAAAGTCCTATGTTTAATTTTGTTGATGTTATAATAATCAACATGATGCTTCTATGTCCGTATTTTGTTTTTATTGATACCTATCTCTCAAAGCATGTGGACATGTTTTTTGATATCGGTTTTCGCTTGAGGACAAGCGAGGTCTAAGCTTGGGGGAGTTGATACGTCCATTTTGCATCATATTTTCTTGCTATTATTTATAATGCTTGTATCCATAATAATGTTGGAAATATGCCCTAGAGGCAATAATAAAGTGGTTATTATTATATTTCCGTGTTCATGATAATTGTCTATTTTTTTATGCTATAATTGTAGTAACCGGAAACCGTAATACATGTGTGAATACATAGATCATAATATGTCCCTAGTAAGCCTCTAGTTGACTAGCTCGTTGATCAATAGATGGTCATGCTTTCCTGACCATGGACATTGGATGTCATTGATAATGGGATCACATCACTAGGAGAATGATGTGATGGACAAGACCCAATCATAAGTGTAGCACAAGATCGTGTAGTTCGTTTGCTAAAGCTTTTCTAATGTCAAGTATCATTTCCTTGTACCATGAGATTGTGCAACTCCCGGATACCGTAGGAATGCTTTGGGTGTACCAAACGTTACAACGTGACTGGGTGGCTATAAAGGTGCACTACAGGTATCTCCGAAAGTATCTATTGGGTTGGCACGAATCGAGACTAGGATTTGTCACTCCGTATGACGGAGAGGTATCTCTGGGCCCACTCGGTAATGCATCATCATAACGAGCTCAATGTGACTAAGGAGTTAGCCACGGGATCATGCGTTACAGAACGAGTAAGGAGACTTGCCGGTAACGAGATTGAATGAGGTATATAGATACCGATGATCGAATCTCGGGCAAGTAACATGCCGATAGACAAAGGGAATTGTATATGGGATTGATTGATTCCTCGACATCGTGGTTCATCCGATGAGATCATCATGGAACATGTGGGAGCGAGCATGGGTATTTAGATCCTGATGTTGGTTATTGGCCACAGAGATGTCTCGGTCATGTCTGCATGGTTCCCGAACCCGTAGGGTCTACACACTTAAGGTTCGGTGACGCTAGAGTTGTTATGGGAAATAGTATGTGGTTACCGAAGGTTGTTCGAAGTCCCAGATGAGATCCCGGGCATCACGAGGAGTTCCGGAATGGTTCGAAGGTGAAGATTTATATATGGGAAGTCTAGTTTCAGTCGCCGGAATGGTTTCAGGGGTTATTGGTATTGTACCAGGACCACCGGAAGGTGTCCGGCCCCACCCGGTGGGCCAGTGTGGGCTGAACAAGGGAGGGAACCAGCCCCTGGTGGGCTGGTGCCACCCCCCAAGGGTCCCTAGGTGCCTAGGGTTGAAACCCTAGGGGGTGGGGGCACCTCCCACCTGACTTGGGGGGCAAATCCCCCTCCCCCCCCCTTTGTAGATGGGATCTAGGGGGCCGGCCCCCTCTCCCCTTCCCCCAATAAATAGTGGGGGTGGGAGGGCTGCCATACCCTTCCCCTGGCGCAGCCCCTCGCCCTCTCCAATAGCTCCTCGTCCTCCGTAGTGCTTGGCGAAGCCCTACCAGAGAACTGCAAGCTCCACCACCATGTCGTCATGCTGCCGGAGCTCTCCCTCAACTTCTCCTCTCCCCTTGCTAGATCAAGAAGGAGGAGACGTCCCCGGGCTGTACATGTGTTGAACACGGAGGCGTCATCCATTTGACACTAGATCGGATCTTCCGCGATTTGAATCGCCACGAGTATGACTCCATCATCCGCGTTCCTTGTAATGCTTCCGCTTAGCGATCTTCAAGGGCATGAAGATGCACTCCCTCTCTCTCATTGCTAGCATCTCCTAGATTCATCTTGGTGACACGTAGGAAAATTTTAAATTATTACTATGTTGCCCAACAGTGGCATCATGAGCTAGGTCTATGCGTAATTTCTATGCGCGAGTAGAACACAAAGTAGTTGTGGGCGATGATTTGTTCAATTTTCCTACCGTTACTAGTCTTATCTTGATTCGGCGGCATTGTGGGATGAAGCGGCCCAGACCGACCTTGCACGTACACTTACGTGAGACTGGTTCCAGTGACTGACATGCACTTGATGCATAAGGTGGCTAGCGGGTGTGTGCCTCTCCCACTTTAGTCGGATCGGATTCGATGAAAGGGTCCTTATGAAGGGTAAATAGCAATTGGCATATCACCGTTGTGGTTTTTGCGTAGGTAAGAAACGTTCTTGCTAGAAACCCATTGCAGCCACCTAAAACATGCAACAACAATAAGAGGATGTCTAACTTGTTTTTGCAGGGTATGCTATGTGATGTGATATGGCCAAAAGGATGTGATGAATGGTATATGTGATGTATGAGATTGATCATGTTCTTGTAATAGGAATCATGACTTACATGTCGATGAGTATGACAACCGGTTGGAGCCATAGGAGTTGTCCTAATTTATTGTATGACCTGCATGTCAATGAAAATGCCATGTAATTACTTTACTTTATTGCTAACCGTTAGCCATAGTAGTAGAAGTAATAGTTGGCGAGACAACTTCATGAAGACACTATGATGGAGATCATGATGATTATGGTGCCATGCCGGTGACGATGGTGATCATGCCGCGCCTCGAAGATGGAGATCAAAGGCGCAAGATGACATTGGCCATATCATGTCACTTTATGATTTGCAAGTGATGTTTTTGATGTTTACATCTTATTTGCTTAGAACGACAGCAGCATAAATAAGATGATCCCTCACTAAAATTTCAAGAAAAGTGTTCCCCCTAACTGTGCACCATTGCGAAGGTTCGTTGTTTCAAAGCACCACATGATGATCGGGTGTGATAGATTCTAACGTTCGCATACAACGGATGTAAGCCAGATTTACATATGCAAAACACTTAAGTTGACTTGACGAGCCTAGCATGTACATACATGGCCTCGGAACATGAGAGACCAAAAGGTCGAACATGAATCGTATAGTAGATACGATCAACATGGAGATGTTCATCATTGATGACTAGTCCGTCTCACGTGATGATCAGACACGGACAAGTCGATTCGCATCATGTATCACTTGGATGACTAGAGGGATGTCTATCTGAGTGGGATTTCATTAAATAATTTGATTAGATAAACTTAATTATCATGAACTTAGTCTAAAGTGTCTTTACAATATGTCTTGTAGATCAAATGGCCCACGCTAATGTTGCCCTCAACTTCAACGCGTTCCTAGAGAAAACCAAGCTGAAAGATGATGGTAGCAACTATACGGATTGGGTCCGTAACTTGAGGATCATCCTCATAGCTGCCAAGAAAGCATATGTCCTTGAAGCACCACTAGGTGACGCACCCATTTTCCCAGCAACTCAAGACGTTATGAACGCCTGGCAGTCACATAGTGATGATTACTCCCTGTTTTAGTGCGGCATTCTTTACAGCTTAAAACCGGGGATCCAAAAGCGTTTTGAGCAGCACGGAGCATATGAGATGTTCCAACAGCTAAAAATGGTTTTCCAAGCTCATGCCCGGGTCGAGAGATATGAAGTCTCCGACAAGTTCTACAGTTGTAAGATGGAGGAAAACAGTTCTGTCAGCGAGCATATACTCAAAATTTCTAGGTTGCACAACCGCTTGTCTCCGCTAGGAGTTAATCTTCCAGGTGACACGGTCATTGACGGGATCCTCCAGTTGCTTCAACCTAGCTACAAGAACTTTGTGATGAACTACAATGTGCAAGGGATGGAGAAGTCCATTCCTGAGTTATACTCAATGCTGAAATAAGCGGAGGTGGAAATCAAAAAGGAACATCAAGTGTTGATGGTGAATAAAACCACTAGTTTCAAGAACGGCAAGGGCAAGAAGAACTTCAAGAAGGACGGCAAGGGAGTTGCCGCGCCCGGTAAATCAGTTGCTGGGAAGAAGCCCAAGAATGGACCCAAGCCTGAGACTCAGTGCTTTTATTGTAAGGGAAATGGTCACTGGAAGCGGAACTGCCCCAAGTACTTAGCGGATAAGAAGGCCGGCAACACCAAAGGTATATGTGATATACATGTTATTGATGTGTACCTTACACTACTAGGGAAAAGGCTAGCAACAGCGCGGGTTTTAGGTGTATCAGTAGCGCGCGGACCGGCGCTACTAATAAGGCGCTACAGCTAACACATAGCAGTAGCGCGTGCTCACTAGCGCTACTTCTACACAAGTGTAGCAGCAGCGCGCTTAGTGGAAGCTCGCTACTGCTAATAGCTATAGCACGCTTCTTCCGTGTGCGCCACTACTACTACCGCGCTGCTGCTAACTTTTCTCCACTCGCTACTCTAATTTTAGTAGTTTTTTGTTTTTTCGGCATATTTGTTTTGTATTTGAACAGGCTTTATAGAAGAATCTTTAGCACATACAAATGTCATCATGATACACATACAAATGCCTGCAAGACCACAGATGTAATCATAGCATATACATACAAATAGTCTCATCATAATCATCATCCAACACAAAGTGGTCTCTCATCATCATCTCGAAAATAGCGATACAAGTCTCGATTACTTGCAAATACATCGTCATCCATCTAAACAATGATATACGCGAGAAGAGCTATCACTTTGAGTACATGAGTTCGTATCCCTCTCTCGCATTAGCGTGAACCTAAACTAACTACTGCCTGTCGCTTGGAAACCGGAAACCGGTACACCTGGGTCTGACACTCTGGCCACTTGTCGTATATATACTCCTGGCGTAGCACTTCTTCGCCATCTATGATCTATGCACCTGCATCGTCACATGAGTCGATGATATGCAACATATATAGTTGAGCAACAGAAAGAGACAGACTTGGCAAAAATAGAAACAACATATCATAAGCATAAATAACAAAGTTCATCGTACCCCAAAATGCCCTAACTAGAGTGATTTTCGCTAGTCGAGGAGGAGGACGGTTTAATTACATCACAAATAAAGTTTCACCGTGCATAACTCAAAGTTTTGTCATACAGAAAGTATGGACTAAACAGACACATTGTCATATATCGACAATCACTCCAACATGTCGTTCCATCCATCCAAGTCAGGGAGATAGTCCTTGAGCTTAGTGAAAGGCTTCATGTCGAGACGCTGAGAGGCTATCCATGTTCGGACGTCTTCCCGCGACATTTGTCCTTCTCCGTAGAACATCCCTGTTTTTCTGACGACCTCCTTCATGATGATTTGGGCAAGTTCGCGTTGGATGTTATAGAACTCAGCTCGAAGTCGATGATCCTCGATATCTCCTATGTCCTTTGCCCATTGCAGAATATGGGCATCGCCGGATCTAGGTGACATGCGAAGGTTCTGGTGATCCCGTCTGTACTCCAGCATGTGGTGTAGGACATAGAATCCATCATTAAGAGAATCGTTCGGTTGCTGGATGCAGCAGAAGTCGGTCTTATGGCCGAAGGCGGCCCTGCCGCCCCTTGTCTTCTTGTCCCTGACCTCTCCACCCCTTGCTTGGTAGTAAAACATAGCACTGTCGAGAACATCCTTGATGTGGGTGTAATCCTTTTTGTGAATGTTCTTCGACGAGTCCAAGTAAAGAGCGTGGGAGAATCGGGGGTAGACGATGATGAGGACGGCGCGCCCGCCGCTGCGCAAAATAAGTACACCTCAAATTAATTAGCCTCCACCGTGCAAATGAATGATTGAAATCGAAGGAAGGATAGCAGCGCGGATGACTTACACGGGATGATAAGGCACAAGAATCGCCTCCTTGTCCTTATTGGCAAGCATGAAAGTGACGATGTAATCCCTCGCGTATTCATGGTGCTTTGCGCAGACTCCCAAGAAGCCCTCGTGCATGTAGTACGGGTCAGCGACACAGATATTAGATATCTTCTCAACCCCGATGATGTAGTTCATGTGCAAGGCATAAAGGCGGACAAACATAAAACCCAGCTTCTTCACGTGAAACATGTCGAATATGTAATTGAATCAGAGGAAGAACTTATCCGCGGGGAAGCTGTCGACGTACGACATTTGCCGCGGAACGTTAACCACGTAGAGTGGGTACCCTGGATCTTTCGAGGCGATGAGGCCTTTCTCTACCCGCAGCACATCGTCATGAAGTCTCCTTAGATTGCCGAATCTGGCCCGTAGCGCTGTTACAGGTAGGATTGGTTGACCAGGGATATGCCATTTATCCGCATCGGGGATATCTATACGGTCCTGAAGCCGAGGTGGCTGGATCATAGAATCAGCTTTTTTGCCTTTCCTTGCTCTCTTCCTAGACTTCTTTACTACCGGAAGGTCGTCCATAATACGTTGAGACGACAATTCAGGCACCGACTCATGACGCTCAAACCTTGTGGAGGCGCCAGTATAGGCATACTGTTCAGCGCCATCGTCGTCCTCATCCTCATCCATGGCGACGTCATCAACGACTAATGGAGCCTCCTCCTTACCCCGTCCGCTATCACCCAACCCGACACCCGATGCTAATTGGGTAGGTGGGGTGTTGATGTTCATACCTTGCTGAGGCTGCATGCTCGTGGGTGTGCTCCCGGCCGCCTCCAAACGAAGCAGACTCTTTGGCCACAACAGCACCCACCCGTTGCAACAATCACCAGGACGCTGTGGTGTCTCGTTGTCATCCCCCGCTAGTATTGGAGGAGGCAAATTCTTGTGGCCCGGTTTGACACTGGCCATGGAAACCTTGAAGACATTCGGGGGGATCGGCCGGCTATGGAACAATGGTTCCTTCGGCTTCATTATCGTCGCCTTCCCCACATCCACCTTCTGGTCGCCGATGGTGTACAATATGGTGCACGGGGTTTCGTCGGCCTGCAAAGAAAAGTCTGCGACGTGAGACATCTGAAAGGCAATGAAAGCGGGAGATTATACATTTATATTGAAGGGGGCCAGTGTGACAGATACCGTGAGGGCGTCGAGCTTAGCCAAAGATGAAGCACCACCGAGCAAGTCCGGTGCGGGAACCGGTGCGGGAGCCGGTGCGGGAGCAGGTGCGGGAGCCAGTGCGGGAGCAGGTGCTGGTGCAACGCTAGTCGAGCTGCTCCCCAAGAAGTCCGCAAGGGGAAAGTCCTCTGCATTTTTTTCTGGATTTTGCCTTGTCCAAGTGATAACGCCCGTCACCAAGGAAGTAGACAAATCTGCAACCACCTGTTTTGCGGCAGCTACCGCTGTTGCGACTATTTGAGATGATTTCTTCTCAACCGCAATCTCAACCTTCTTGTCGATGTTTTCTTCAGTTAACCACCGTCTTTCCTTTCTCTCCTCCGTGGTCTCACGATAGTACTTCTTCCACGTGGGGCCGTCTCTGACACCGTGCACACGTCCATACGACGATCGAGTATCCACCGATTGTCGTTTCAATATGTTCAACGCCCGGTTGAATGGAGTGTCCCACTTGGGCCTCGCCGATGCCTCAGACAGCGAGTCGCTTTCGGCCGCAATCCGGTGCTGCTCTCTCTGCAAAAGGCACAAGGATCGTTTACAAATATGACTAACGTGTGCAGTCGAATTGATCAGAAACTAAAATTACCAGTAGTCTCATGAACTCCGTAATGACCGGTGTTGTCTCGTAAACCTTGTTCACTGAGTCCCAACAGTGCCGGGCCCTGAGGACGTTATGCTCCTGCGGGACGGTGAAATCCGCCAAGGGGTCTGGGATGCCAAGACTCGCGGCTTCCGCGTCCTCCTTGGCCCATTTGGACCTCTTCCCGCCGTAACCACGGCTTCCGAGGTGGTGGCTCTCAATGTTCCTCTCTTGAAGCCCCTTCATGTACTGAGACTTTTTTTTGGCAGCTTCGGCCTCGCAAGCCTCCTTGAATATTTGAACTTCTCTTCCGTGATTGTCGGATTATCCTTTACAATCTCGGAGTAGGGTTCCTTCTTGTCGATGATCTTTGCTTTCACTCGATTTTTCCACGTGGCCAACGCGTTGCTAAACTTGGTCATGGAGTGTTTGTTTATCTTCTTCCTTGCCGGGTCCTCATCTGGATCTTCATAATCCTTCTCATTCCGGCCCGGGAACAAGAATATCTGGTGAAACTTCTTTAGGAGGGAGCTCCTCATATTTTCTATCTTTGGTAGTTTCTCATCATTGATGGTGGCGGTTGTCCGTACGATGCAGCCTATTTGATTGTCGTAGCATCGACGCGCTTCCTCGGGCGCCTTTGGCTCAAAATTGCCGTCGTCCACCTCCGTGACCAGCAGTCTAGTTGAGTTTGTTAGGAAGCCATTGCCTCTTTGCTTTCTGTTCTACACCGGCTGCACTCCCCGAGGCAGCGCCGGTCTCAGTCTCAGCGCCGGTCTCGATGCCGGTCTGAGTCTCAGCGCCGGTCTCAGTCTCGGCACTGGTCTCAGTCTCAGCACCGGTCTCGATGCCGGTCTGAGTCTCAGTGCCAGTCTCAGTCTCAGCATTGGTCTACGTGTCGGTCTCAGTCCCCGATGCCACGGGTTGATCGTCGGTAAGGCTAAAAAATTCATCTGCCGCCCAGTAGACGTCGTCGCAGTCACCAGAACCCTGTCATTCATCGTTGCTAGCCATGTTTCATACGATTAAATCTAGTAAATTAATTCTAGACCTAATAAAATGAATAATGACATACAAAAGGCCTATGTTTTGTAGGAACGTTGACTCCTTCCTGGTGCAGCAAATCCCGGGCACTCGATATGTCCTAGTTTGTAGCACAAGTCATGCCGAAATGCACGGACAATTTCGGCATGACCTTTGCTAAAAAGTGGACAAATCGAGAACCTAAAATTTGCCAGAACGGAAATGAATCTACATTCCGGCAAAACATATATAGGCCACTCAGCTTCATTCAAACAACAAAGCCACTTGGGCACAAACAACATGACCACTTCAATGAAAAGATATAATCAACAATAAAAGTCTAGGAAGGGATCATCTTTAAAATAAAACTTGCCTAAATAACCTAGATAATTAACCTAATTAAACTAGTTAACCTGACTAGTTCTCTATCAAAGCCCTAACTAAATTTTTGCACTAACCTAGGTAATTAACCTAATTAAACTAGTTAACCTAACTACTTCTCTGTCAAAGCCCTAACTAAATTTTTGCCCTAACCTAGATAATTAGCATAATTAAACTAGCTAACATATGCATGAGAGAGAGAGGAGGGGTGGGGGCTTACAGAGGATGGCTCCGGTGGTGGCGAGGGAGGCAGTGGTGGCAAGGGAGGCAGGGGCGTCTCCGGTGACGGCGAGGGAGGCAGTTGTGGCGAGGGAGGATCCGGTGGCGTCGACGGCGGCTCCGGTGGCGTCGACGGCGGCTCCGGTGGCGTTGATGAGGTCACGCGGCTCTGTGGCGTTGGGGGCGGCTCCGGTGGCATCGATGGCGCACGGCTCTGGTGGCTCCGGGGGTGTCGACATCGGCAGGAGACGGCCGCGAAGTGGGGCGACGGCAAATCGGGAAGACGGCGGCGGGGTGGGTCGAGAGATTTGGGGGGCAAGTGGTGGCCGGGGGGAAACGGTTTTTTGGTTAAGTCAAAACTAGCGGTAGCGCGTTTCACAGAACGCGCTATAGCTAAGGTAGCTATAGCGCTTTTTCCAAAACACACTACTGCTATACATATGTAATTTTCTCTCTTTTTTATTTCCTTTTCTGTTTCTATAGCGGGGTCCTGGAAACGCCCTGCAGCTGCGTTAGCTACAGCGCCTCTTACTAACACACGCTACAACTAGGCCTTTCTCTGTTTTTTCGCTTTTTCATTTATTTTGCTTTACATTTTATTTTATTTCTTTCTCCTTTTTCTGTTTCTTTCATTTTCATTTACTTTTCCATTTGTTTTTCATTTTATTTTATTTCCATTAGCAGTAGCGCTGTTACAGGGAAACGCGCTGCTACTCATGCCCTAGCGGTAGCGCGCTTCCTGCAAGGCCGCTACTGCTATGCGTAGCCCATCATTCCAGCAATGGGAATATTAGTAGTAGCGCTTTTACGGGCACACGCGCTACTGCTAGGATCGTATCTGCAGCGCGGTTTATTCTGAACCACTACTGCTATCTAGCACTAGCGCCCTTTTTTAACCCGCGCTGTTGCTAAATTTCTGTGTATAAGGTTTTCCCTAGTAGTGTTACCAGCGCTCATAGTAGCTCCTGGGTATTTGATACTGGTGCGGTTGCTCATATTTGTAACTCAAAACAGGAGCTGAGGAATAAGTGGAGACTGGCGAAGGACGAGGTGATGATGCGCGTCGGGAATGGTTCCAAGGTCGATGTGATCGCCGTCGGCACAATCCCTCTACATCTACCTACGGGATTAGTTTTAAACCTCCATAATTGTTATTTAGTACCAGCTTTGAGCATGAACATTGTATCTGGATCTCGTTTAATGCGAGATGGCTACTCATTTAAATCCGATTATAATGGTTGTTCCATTTATATGAGAGATATGTTTGATGGTCATGCCCCGTTGGTCAATGTTTTATTTTTGTTTAATCTCGAACGCGATGTTACACATATTCATACTGTGAATGCCAAAAGATGTAAGGTTGATAATGATAGTCCCACATACTTGTGGCACTGCCGCCTTGGTCACATTGGTGTCAAACGCATGAAGAAACTCCATGCAAATGGACTTTTGGAGTCTCTTGATTATGAATCATTTGACACGTGCGAACCATGCCTCATGAGCAAAAGGACCAAGACTCCGTTCTCCGGAACGATGGAGCGAGCAATCAACTTATCGGAAATCATACATACTGATGTATGCGGTCCAATGAGCGTTGAGGCTCGCGGTGGCTATCGTTGTATTCTCACCCTCACTAATGACTTAAGTAGATATGGGTATGTCTGCTTAATGAAACACAAGTCTGAGACCTTTGAAAAGTTCAAGGAATTTCAGAGTGAGGTAGAGAATCAATGTGACAGAAAAAGAAAGTTCTTATGATCAGATCATGGAGGGGAATATTTGAGTCATGAGTTTGGCACACACTGAAGGAAATGTGGAATTGTTTCACAACTCACGCCGCCTGGAACACCTCAGTGTAATGGTGTGTCCAAACGTCGTAATCGCACACTATTGGATATGGTGCGGTCTATGATGTCTCTTACCGATCTACGGCTATCATTTTGGGGTTATGCTTTAGAGACTCTCACATTCACTTTAAATAGGGCTCCGTCGAAATCCATTGAGACGACAATGTATGAATTATGGTTTGGAAAGAAACCTAAGCTGTCATTTCTGAAAGTTTGGGGATGCGATGCTTATGTCAAGAAACTTCAACCTGAAAAGCTCGAACCCAAGTCGAAAAAATGCGTCTTCGTAGGATACCCTAAGGAAACTATTGGGTATACCTTCTACCTCAGATCCGAAGGCAAGATCTTTGTTGCCAAGAATGGATCCTTTCTAGAGAACGAGTTTCTCTCGAAAGAAGTAAGTGGGAGGAAAGTAGAACTTGATGAGGTACTGCCTCTTGAACCGGAGAGTAGGTCAACTCAGGAAGATGTTTCTATGGTGCATGCACCGACTAGAGAGGAAGTCAATGATGATGATCATGAGTCTTCGGATCAAGCTACTGAACTTTGTAGGTCCATGAGGACACGTTCCCCACCAGATTGGTACGACAACCCTGTCCTGGAAATCATGTTGTTAGACAATGGTGAACCTTCGAACTATGAAGAAGCGATGGCGGGCCCGGACTCCAACAAATGGCTTGAAGCCATGAAATTCAAGATAGGATCCATGTATGAAAATGAAGTATGGACTTTGACAGACTTGCCCGATGATCGGAAAGCCATAGAGAATAAATGGATCTTTAAGAAGAAGACTGACACGGATGGTAATGTGACCATCTATAAGGCTCGGCTTGTCGCTAAGGGTTATCGACAAGTTTAAGGGGTTGACTACCATGAGACCTTCTCACCCGTAGCGAAGCTGAAGTCCATCCAAATCATGTTAGCAATTGCCGCATTCTATGATTATGAGATATGGCAAATGGACATCAAAACGATTCCTTAATGGTTTCCTTAAGGAAGAATTGTATATGATGCAGCCGGAAGGTTTTGTCGATCCTAAGAATGCTCACAAGGTATGCAAGCTCCAACGCTCAATCTATGGGCTGGTGCAAGCATCTCGGAGTTGGAACATTCGCTTTGATGAGATGATCAAAGCGTTTGGGTTTACGCAGACTTATGGAGAAGCTTGTGTTTACAAGAAAGTGAGTGGGAGCTCTGTAGCATTTCTCATATTATATGAGGATGACATACTATTGATGGGAAACAATATAGAACTTTTGGAAAGCATAAAGCCCTACTTAAATAAGTGTTTTCCAATGAAGGACCTTGGAGAAGCTGCTTACATATTAGGCATCAAGATCTATAGAGATAGATCAAGACGCCTCATTGGTCTTTTACAAAGCACATACCTTGACAAGATATTGAAGAAGTTCAATATGGATCAATCCAAGAAGGGGTTCTTGCCTGTTTTGCAAGGTGGGAAATTGAGCACAACTCAATGCCCGACCTCGGCAGATGATAGAGAAAAGATGAGTGTCATACCCTATGCCTCAGCCATAGGGTCTATTATGTATGCCATGCTGTGTACCAGACCTGATGTGAACCTTGCCGTAAGTTTGGTAGGGAGGTACCAAAGTAATCCCGGTATGGAAAACTGGACAGCGGTCAAGAATATCCTAATGTACCTAAAAAGGACTAAGGATATGTTTCTCGTTTATGGAGGTGACGAAGAGCTCGTCGTAAACGGTTACGTTGATGCTAGCTTCGACACAGATCTGGATGACTCCAAGTCACAAACCAGATACGTGTACATTTTGAATGGTGCGGCAGTCAGCTGGTGCAGTTGCAAGCAAACGTCGTGGCGGGATCTTGTCACAGCCCTAGAAATCTTCTTGTAATTAGTGGCATTGCATCCATGCATCATTTTCAATTTCAATTAATCTTGAAATGGGGATGTTCAAACCCTAGCATCACTTGAATCAAACTAGGTTCAACTAAAATTTGCATTCAATGAAACCAAAATGATCTTTATTGATATTTGGTATTTTTGGCAAGGGCTTTGATCCAAACCAAAAATAATGAACATTTTTAAGGAATTATTTTGGGCATTGAATTTAAATCAATATTGTATTTGGATTTGGTTTTATATTCTTAATATATGGAATATAATTTCAGATAACTCTAAAATAATTTATGTGCCTTTGGATAATCCCATTGTGAAATATAAAAATATTCAGAGGGATGTTGTCACTGTTTTTACATTTGCTGGAATTTAAAAATAGTGGCAAAGTGATTAAATAAAGGAAAACAGAACCAAAAATTAAAACAAAGCAGAAACTTACCTCAGCCTACCTGGCGGCCCAGCTGGCGCCCCAGCCCACCAGGCGCTCTCCTGTCGCCTTCCTCCTCGCGCCAGTAGGCGAGGGAGCGTGCCCGACTTGCGCAGCCACACGCCGCGGCCACCTCCTGCGTGCTTACCACCTCCCGGACGTCACTATGGACGCCACGCAACCCCCTCGACCGCCTCTCACTCTCCACATGCTCCTCCCACCTACCTCTGCTCTCTCTCCCATGCAGCCCGAGCGGAGCTCGTCGCCGCCGACACCGTTCACCATAGCCACCGTGAACTCCACGCTCCGCCGACGCGCCAAGAAGCTCTACATCGTCGTCCTCTTAGTCCACGCCGAGCCAAGCAACTGGGGAAGCACCGCATCGCCGTCCCTGACGCCTTCTTCCTCCTCGGGTCACCGGAGATCCGCCTCGCTGCCCCGCTCGCTCCGGCGCCTCCCCGAGCTCGCTGACCTTCCCTACGTGATCACCGTGAGCTTCTTCTCCCAACCCCTCTCTCCTCCCACTCGATTTCTTCCTCTAACCCCGCTGGCCACCGCGGCCGAAGCTCGCCGCCACCTGCCTTGTCGTCCGCCGCCACTGCAGCCAGCGCCCATCGTTGCTAAGCATGGCAATGAGCTCCTGGTGCCTCCAAGGGGCCGTCCAGCCCTTTTTGCTAGCTCGACGTGCCCCGTAGCACCACTTCCCGCATGTGCCCGAGTGCCACCTCCGCCCAGCTCAACGCCGGCGATGATTCCGGCCACCCCGCGACCAACCGATGGCACCGTTGGACGCGGCTCACTCCCACGACCCCGTAGAACCCACCCGCGCCACCAGTCGTAGCCGGAAACGGCCGGCGGGTGACCACCGCCGTGCACTGCTTAGCATCGGCGATTAGTCGCCAGTTAAACCCCATTGTTCGCACTAATTAACCCCCAGCTCTCACTGACAAGTGGGCCCCAGTGCCTAAGTTAATTAGTTTAACCTCTCTGTTAGATTAGTGCTAATCTCAAAGGGCCCCGCTTGTCACCTTTGACTTGGCCACGTCAGCATTGACCAGGACCCACGTGTCAACCTCTGTAATTGACTCTGTGTCACTTACCTGTGGGTGCCACATGTCAGGTTTGACCTGGCCGACCCAGTTGACCTGCTGACGTCACACCTATGTCACACTGACGCGGTAAGTGATTTTCTGGATTTTTGAATAATTCAGAAAATTCCAGAAAATAGTTAAAACTTCTAAAAATCATAGAAATTCAACCGTAGCTCAAAATGAAATAATTTATATATGAAAAATTATCAGAAAAATATGAAGAATCTGTTTATGCCATGTCCATGAATGTTTGAGCAATTTAACATCACTAACTAGGACAATTCGTGATTATGGAATATATGGTATGTAATTTTGGAGTTGGAATTTGCTATATGTTTGAATTCCACTTCAATTAATATGACTAACTATTGCATTACGTGAATTCAGTACCTTAACGTGACATGATTGTACATCATGTTTGTTGCATTGCATTGATTGTGTTCCCTCTCGTTTGCCGGTGTTTGTCCCCTCTCAGTAAACATGGTTTCGACGATGTGATCGATGACACCGATGAAGAGCTATACTATCTTCAGAAGTGCCAGGCAAGCAAAAACCCCTTGTTCATTCCGATACAATCCCACTCTCTCGCTCCTGCTCTCTTTTACTGCATTAGGACAACACCGATTCAACTGTTACATGATGTGATAGTTGAACCCCTTTCCTCTGCATGACCTGTCATTGCCACAGTAAATAGATGAAACCCACTAGCATGAGTAGGAGTTGTTTGAGCCCTAATGTGCCTACTCATTCATGCTTATTTGTCATGCCTGCTATTGCTTAGAGTTGTGTCAGGTCTGATTCATCGGGGATGAATTGGAAAGTTGTGAACATGTCCTACTATGTGTGAGCGAAGTGTGTTGAACACGATTTGGTAAAGGTATCGATGAGAGGCCATGTAGGAGTACATGGTGGGTTGTTTCATTGGAACCGTCCTTAAGCACCGAGATCGGTATGTGTGATTTAAGAACCAGCTACTACCATGCAATGGGCCCGAAACCAATGGACCCTCTCGACTTCTTAACCACCCTAGTCCTCTGTCCAGGAGTTGCAACTAGTTTCTGGTGTTTATAGGATATGTGTTGGCGGCCGTGCGTAGCGCTGACCCTAGGGCTGGGCTATGATGCGGTAGATACACCGTGGCCGGGTATGTCGGGCGCCCGTTTGGTGTATCGGAACCCTGTACACATCGTTCGGGGCCGTATGTGGAAACCTCGGCTGGACACCCTGCGGATGGAACCTGGATAGGCGATAAACCTGGACTAGAGACTTGAGTGTTTGGGTAGGCTGAGGCCGACACCCTCGTTGGGCTTCCGCTTGTGTAAACGGCGGTAAGTGGTGAGAGCGTGTGTGAGGAAGTACACCCCTGCAGGGTTAACATCATCTATTCGAATAGCCGTGTCCGCGGTAAAGGACTACTTGGTTGCCTATACAGTTCATAGACAAGTGAAAGTGGATACTCTAAAATACGCAAGATAAGTGTGAGTGCTATGGATGGCGTTCTCGTAGGGAGACGGGAGCGGATCCATAGTGGTGTATTGATTGGTGAATATGTGGACTCATGTGTGCCACCTCAAAAAAGTTACTTGCAGTCATAGTTTAGGATAGCCACCGAGTCAAAGCTGGCTTGCCGCAGTCAAACTCCACCACCCCCTTTCTTGATACTGATGCATATGTAACTAGTTCTGATGTAAGTCTTGCTGGGTACATTTGTACTCATCTTTGCCTATTTTATGTTTTGCAGAGAGACGTCAGTCTCGCTAGTAGTTTCGTGTGGACTTCGACATTTAGCTTGATACCTCAGCTACGATCTTGTGCCCTCGGCAGGATCTGGTAGATAGTCAGGCTTCTCAGCCTTTTTCATTTGTATATGTGTGTACTCAGACATGTTAAGTTTCCGCATGTGCTTTGACTTGTATGCTCTGAATGTTGGGTCATGAGACCCATGCTTGTAATATCTCGCTCCTCGGAGCCTATTGAATAAATACTTTGAGTCGTAGAGTTTTATTGTGATGCCATGTTGTATTTACACATATCGAGCATATTGTGTGTATGATTGAAATTCTTGGTATGTGTGGGATGCGACAATCTAGTTGTTTATCCTTGGTAGCATCTCTTATGGGGAAATGTAGTCTTGTGCTTCCATGAGCCATAGTAGTCCGCTACAGGCCGGTTCACCGAGTCCTGCTAGCCCAGCACTACTGTTCCGCAACACTTAGACTGGACGGCATGTGATTCACTTCATTCCTGTGTCTGTCCCTTCGGGGAAATGTCACGCGGAGACATCCGGAGTCCTATTAGCCTGCTACAGCCCGGGTTCCCGGAGTCCTGTTAGCCCAGTTGCTACAGCCCGGATTCATACGTTGTTGACCGACATGCTCGAGGTTGATTCATGTATGCCTGTCCATGTAAGTTAGTGCAACTTTGGGTTCACAACTAGTCATGTCGGCCCAGGTTCTCTGTCATACGGATGCTAGCGACACTATCATATACGTGAGCCAAAAGGCACAAACGGTCCCGAGCCATGGTAAGGCGACACCCGTGGGGATACCGTGCGTGAGGCCGCAAAGTGATATGAGGTGCTACAGGCTAGATCGGTGTGACTTAGAATCGGGGTCCTGACAGCTTTGGTATCAGAGCCTGACTGCCTGTCGGATTACCAAGCCAAACTGGTCGAAGTTGAGTCTAGAAATTCTTTAGTTATATAGGGGAATTGATTGTGGAAGGGAACGTAAGGCTCTTTTTACTCCTTTACCTTATGCCCTTTTGATCTGAGTCAACCTCTTCTTTTCTACGGGGATTAAGAACTAGGCCTTCTCATCGATCTATCAGGATGACGTGTTACTAATCCATAGACTTATAGGATTGATAGTTTCCAGTCTCGGTTCAATTTCTACTACTTCTGTATGTTCATAGCTGGCCTCAGAACCTTGATATTGTGATGTTGAGTGGTCATGCCACTATTTTGCAGGATGTCTCAAATCTTTTTGAGCATTTAACAGCCGTTATGTTGTCCGAGTCATCCCAGTTTTCTAAATAGTCAGATGCATTTGCAAATCCCTTCTTTCTGTTCCCGATGCCCCTTTGGGCCAGTTCAACCACACTAATCGGTGAGTTGAGGTACTCTATTGCCTCGACATATATGTTGGAGCTATTATTATGACCCTAGGTGTCTTAGGGAGTCACATAGTAATCTAGCAATGCTTTGTATTCCCGGTGTGATGATTCTGGCCATTATTCTCGAAAGCATCCCGTGATGCCATTTAGTTAGTAGGCATTCTATTTCTGGGTTCTTGAACCCAAGATTCACCCTACTTAATTCCTGTAAATAGTGTTGCTCGTTCCTTTAGGATATTAGTAACCTTGTGATAGTCCTCGAGGTATGTGGTATTTCCTTCTTCCAAAACCCATGAACCGTTAAGGCAGAAGTTCTTTGAACCAAAAGATCACAATCAGAGTACTCTTGAGGAGTTCTCCATTCATAATTGTGATTCTGCTAGTTCTACCTTTCTGCATGGGTTATCTAGAAGAGACCTGTTGAACCTGGTTCGACATATTAATCCATGCATCCACAACTCTGAAAGATATATGTTCCTTCGAGTTGTCTCTCTTTAGTTGTATTCTGACCTCTGTCTATCAATTGATAGTAAGGAGTAGTTGGCACTCGTGTTATCGATGCCTATTACTCTTGTGGTTCGTCAAGCCATTCTATTCCAGAATGACTAGGAGAAACAAACTCCAGTACCTCATCCATATCCAGGATTGGGTCAAAGCAGTTGTAATCCGCAAATCAAATGCTAATCCAACTTTTGATTCTATTCTACCTTGGAGTATTACCTTCTTTATATCAAGAATGTCATGAAAATTGCACACCATCCTATAAACTCTTGATACAGTGATACCTCTTGCCATCATTATTCATTCCTCGGTCCCCGTGTTATTGTAACCGGAACACCGATAAGTGAATCGTGATGCGTGAAATCTATACTCCTAGCAACTCCGTTGCTTGGTAGTTAAATGGACAATAACCTCATTCTTAGTGTGTTGATTTTTGAATCATCATTCTAAGATAGATTGTGATACCTAGTCCTTATTTCTGGTGCACTCTTCGATCAATGAGTGAGGATTATTCAATCCCTTGTTTTTTTATCATATTGTCTTGCTCTGAAAGAAAGATTATTCTCGAGCTTACTAACATATCGGTGGTTCGTGATGTTACGAATATCTTCTCGAAAGTATTACTAGGTTGTCACCTGACTGCTATGTTGAGTTCGTGATCATGTTGGTTTTCCTCCAAACCACCCATTCTCCAAGAATCTGTGTGGGATACCCCTGAGCTAGTTGGTTAAGCCAAACAACAACTTGGAGAGTTGGAAGATAAAAGTTGTCTGACTTAGTTCATGTTAAGGGATATCTTTGTGTGTGTGTGTGTGTGTGTGTGTGTTGAAGAAAGATGGTATCTCCATCAATTGGTCCTCATGACCAGTTGTTGGATCTGTTGCCTTGTCAAAACTTTGACTTTAGTATGGGCTATCGTCAAGTCAAATCAGAACCAACAATGTTCGTAATGTTGTCTTACTCGTGGTTGATCCCTCGAGCATACACCATTACATCTTTTGGTCTGACCAATGCTATCACCGTGTTCACATGATGGTGGAAGTCCAGTGATATGGAAATTCCGATGAGTTGTTGTTGAACCCATCAGCAGCATTTTGTCTCCTCCATGATTCATGTTGAACATCAACCTAGTGTTGGAAACTTTGTAAGCAATGCCTTCATGTTTCGTTCATGAAGCTCATGCTTGGATGAAAGAAGTGACTTCCTCTAATTCACGTGCATTTGGTGCAAGTTGCTGTCGTGACTTTGAGAAAGTTTGTTTTGCTTCCTATGGAATCATCCCAAGTCAGTCATGTATGCGCGAAGTATTCTATGGTTTGATAGGTTTGGCCACCTCCATTCCATATGTAATTCCTAGCACACCAAGCCACTGATTGATTTGTTCAAGATAAAGGAGTCTGTTCTAAGGTTATTACTTTAGACTTCCGCGCGGAGACTTCGATATCATTAATGATGGTTCCCTACCAGAACTCGGTAGTATTTTGTTGTAAGACTACCATGTGATCATGCTTGTCTGGGACAACGTGTTCATAGATTTGTAGCAGAACCAGCTCATGTTTTGGAGCTTGCTATCGTAGTTCATTTCCCGAGAATCTCGCAACGTCATCTCGTTGGTTTGTGTTGCAAACTTTCTTTTCAGACATGCCGAGTCTGAAGTATCCTGTTACCAACCAGACCTGAATCTCAGGCAGATATGATGTTTGGAAAATCCCCAACATTTGCATTTTGTTCCCAGCTTGCACCGCCATTGTGCCAATTTCCCATGGGTTGTCCCTCTCAGTAATTGATGTCTAGGATCATCTTCAAAAGTGGAATTACCATGGGTCCCTTCCATTTCCTATGATAAGCAAAATCATTCCTTGTGTTGTCTTCAACAAGGTAGACCACATCATCCATTCCGGTCCGGTTATGCCATCCTTTCGTACCACGCCAAACGATTGTTGGTGAGTTGCCTCAGGTTGGTTTAGAGAATTTCAATGATCTCTGAATCAAAAGTAATTCTTTTTGCCACTTAAGGGAATATTTCTGCGGGTCATCTTCCTTAAGATGTCTCAATACGGTATCATGGCAATTATCTCCTTGCTACTTTGATATTGATGCTCCATCTTTTTCAAGTGTGGAATTGTAGCCTGCCAATTTGAAACCTTGTCGTCTGTTTCTTTCCTCCCCTCTCGATATGTGTTTTGTGTCTCAGCTCGAGAGATGTTCCTACATCTCACCCCATAAGTTGATCGTGAGTTGTTCGATCTTTGAGAAGACTGATTTCGGTAGAGTTTCTTTCCGTCATCATCATGTTGGATGAAGATCTCGAAAGCAAAGACGTCAAGATCAATTGGAGCAATGAATCAACATCTCTGAGAAGGGCAGTTGGATCGAGAAGATTGTGATAGTTTTGTGACCCATCTGTCTTCTTACTTCACTTCTTGAATCTCGGGACGAGATTCTTCATTAGTGGGGGTGAGTTGTCACAGCCCTAGAAATCTTCTTGTAATTAGTGGCATTGCATCCATGCATCATTTTCAATTTCAATTAATCTTGAAATGGGGATGTTCAAACCCTAGCATCACTTGAATCAAACTAGGTTCAACTAAAATTTGCATTCAATGAAACCAAAATGATCTTTATTGATATTTGGTATTTTTGGCAAGGGCTTTGATCCAAACCAAAAATAATGAACATTTTTAAGGAATTATTTTGGGCATTGAATTTAAATCAATATTGTATTTGGATTTGGTTTTAGATTCTTAATATATGGAATATAATTTAAAATAACTCTGAAATAATTTATGTGCCTTTGGATAATCCCATTGTGCAATATAAAAATATTCACAGGGATGTTGCCACTGTTTTTACATTTGTTGGAATTTAAAAACAGTGGCAAAGTGATTAAATAAAGGAAAACAGAACCAAAAATTAAAATAGAGCAGAAACTTACCTCTGCCTACCTGGCGGCCCAGCCCACCAGGCACTCTCTTGTCACCTTCCTCCTCACGCCAGTAGGCGAGGGCGCGTGCCCGACGCGTGCAGCCACACGCCACGGCCACCTCCTGCCTGCTTACCGCCTCCCGGACATCACTATGGACGCCACGCAACCCCCTCGACCGCCTCTCACTCTCCCCGTGCTCCTCCCCCCTGCTCTCTCTCCCGTGCAGCCCGAGCAGAGCTCGTGGCCGCCGACAACGTTCACTGCAGCCACCGTGCACCCCATGCTCCGTCGACGCGCCAAGAAGCTCTGCATCATCGTCCTCTTAGTCCACGCCGAGCCAAGCAACTGGGGATGCACCGCATCGCCGTCCCTGACGCCTTCTTCCTCCTCGGGTCGCTGGAGATCCGCCTCGCCGCCCCGCTCTCTCCGGCGCCTCCCCGAGCTCGCTGACCTTCCCTACGTGATCGCCGTGAGCTTCTGCTCCCAACCCCTCTCTCCTCCCACTCGATTTCTTCCTCTGACCCCACTGGCCACCGCGGCCGAAGCTCGCCGCCGCCTGCCTTGCCGTGCAGCGCCACTGCAGCCAGCGCCCATCGTTGCTGGGCATGACAATGAGCTCCTGGTGCCTCCAGGAGGCCGTCCAGCCCTTTTTGCTAGCTCGACGTGCCCGTAGCACAACTTCCCGCATGCCCGAGCGCCACCGCCGCCCAACTCGACGCCGGCGATGATTCTGGCCACCCCGCTACCAACCGATGGCACCGTTGGACGCGGCTCACTCCCACGACCCCGTAGAACCCACCCGTGCGACTAGCCGTGGCCGGAAATGGCCAGCCGGTGATCGCCGCAGTGCACTGCTTAGCATCGGTGATTAGTCACCGGTTAAACCCCACTGTTCACACTAATTAACCCGCAGCTCTCACTGACAAGTGGGCCCCGGTGCCTAAGTTAATTAGTTTAACCTATCTGTTAGATTAGTGCTAATCTCAGAGGGCCCCTCTTGTCACCTTTGACTTGGCCACGTCAAGATTGATCGGGACCCACGTGTCAGCCTCTGTATTTGACTCTGTGTCACTTACCTGCGGGTCCCACAGGTCAGGTTTGACCTGGGCGACCCAGTTGACCTAACCGGGACCCATGTGTCAGCCTCTGTATTTGACTCTGTGTCACTTACCTGTGGGTCCCACAGGTCAGGTTTGACCTGGCCGACCCAGTTGACCTGCTAACGTCACACCTATGTCATGCTGACGCGGTAAGTGATTTTCTGGATTTTTAAATAATTCAGAAAATTCCAGAAAATAGTTAAAACTTCTAAAAATCATAGAAATTCAACCATAGCTCAGAATGAAATAATTTATATATGAAAAATTATCAGAAAAATATGAAGAATCTGTTTATGCCATGTCCATGCATGTTTGAGCAAGTTAACATCACTAACTAGGACAATTCATGATTATGGAATATATGGTATGTAGTTTTGGAGTTGGAATTTGCTATATGTTTGAATTCCACTTCAATTAATATGACTAACTTTTGCATTACGTGAATTCAGTACCTTAACATGACATGATCATACATCATGTTTGTTGCATTGCATTGATTGTGTTCCCTCTCGTTTGCCAATGTTTGTCCCCTCTCAGTAGATGTGGTTTCAATGATGTGATCGATGACACCGATAAAGAGCTATACTATCTTCAGAAGTGCCAGGCAAACAAAACCCCCTAGTTCATTCCGATACAATCCCACTCTCTCGCTCCTGCTGTCTTTTACTGCATTAGGACAACAACGATTCAACTGTTGCATGCTGCGGTAGTTGAACCCCTTTCCTCTGCATGACATGTCATTGTCATAGTAAATAGATGAAACCCACTAGCATGAGTAGGAGTTGTTTGAGCCCTGATGTGCCTACTCATTCATGCTTGTTTTTCATGCCTGCTATTGCTTAGAGTTGTGTCAGGTCTGATTCATCAGGGATGAATTGGAAAGTTGTGAACATGTCCTACTGTGTGTGAGCTAAGTGTGTTGAACACAATTTGGTAAAGGTATCGATGAGAGGCCATGTAGGAGTACATGGTGGGTTGTTTCATTGGAACCGTCCTTAAGCACCGAGATCTATATGTGTGATTTAAGAACCGGCTACTACCATGCATTGGGCCCAAAACCAATGGACCATCTCGGCTTCTTAACCACCCTAGTCCTTTGTCCAAGAGTTGCAACTAGTTTCTGGTGTTTATAGGATATGTGTTGGCGGCCGTGCATATTGCTGACCCTAGGGGTGGGCTATGATGCGATAGATACACCGTGGCCGGGTATGCCGGGTGCCCGTTTGGTGTCTCAGAACCATGTACACATCTTTTGGGGCCGTATGTGGAAACCTCAGCCGGACTCCCTACGGATGGAACCTGGATAGGCGATAAACCTGGACTAGAGACTTGAGTGTTTAGGTAGGCCGTGGCCAACACCCTCGTTGGGCTTCTGCTTGAAGGTTGTCGAGTACATGTTGTGTAAACAGCGGTAAGTGGTGAAAGCGTGTGCGAAGAAGTACACCCCTACAGGGTTAACATCATCTATTCGAATAGCCGCGTCCGCGGTAAAGGACTACTTGGTTGCCTATACAATTCATAGACAAGTGGAAGTGGATAATCTAAATACGCAAGATAAGCATGAGTGCTATGGATGGCGTTCTCGTAGGGAGACGGGAGCGGATCCATAGTGTTGTATTGATTGGTGAATATGTGGACTCGTGTGCACCACCTCAAAAGAGTTATTTGCAGTCATAGTTTAGGATAGCCACCGAGTCAAAGCTGGCTTGCCGCAGTCAAACTCCACCACCCCTTTTGTTGATACTGATGCATATGTAGCTAGTTCTGATTTAAGTCCTGCTGGGTACATTTGTACTCACGTTTGCCTATTTTATGTTTTGTAGAGAGACGTCAGTCTTGCTAGTAGTTCCGTGTGGACTTCGACGTTTAGCTTGATACCTCAGCTACGATCTTGTGCCCTCGGCGGGATCTGGTAGATAGTCAGGCTTCTCAGCCTTTTTCATTTGTAGATGTTTGTACTCAGACATGTTAAGTTTCCGCATGTGCTTTGACTTGTATGCTCTGAATGTTGGGTCATGAGACCCATGCTTGTAATATCTCTCTCCTCGGAGCCTATTGAATAAATACTTTGAGTCATAGAGTTTTATTGTGATGCCATGTTGTATTTACACATATCGAGCATATTGTGTGTATGATTGAAATGCTTGGTATGTGTGGGATGCGACAATCTAGTTGTTTATCCTTGGTAGCCTCTCTTATGGGGACATGTAGTCTTGTGCTTCCATGAGCCATAGTAGTCCGCTACATCCCGGTTCACCGGAGTCCTGCTAGCCCAGCACTACTATTCCGGAACACTTAGACTGGCCGGCATGTGATTCACTTCGTTTATGTGTCTGTCCCTTCGGGGAAATGTCATGCGGAGACATCCGGAGTCCTATTAGCCTGCTATAGCCCGGGTTCCCGGAGTCCTGTTAGCCTAGTTGCTACAGCCTGGATTCATACGCTGTTGACCGACATGCTCGAGGTTGATTCATGTATGCCTGTCCCTGTAAGTTAGTGGCACTTTGGGTTCACGACTAGTCATGTCGGCCTGGGTTCTCTGTCATATGGATGCTAGCGACACTATCATATATGTGAGCCAAAAGGCGCAAACGGTCCCGGGCCTTGGTAAGGTGACAATGGTGGGGATACCGTGCGTGAGGCCGCAAAGTGATATGAGGTGCTACAGGCTAGATCGGTGTGACTTAGAATCAGGGTCCTGACAGATCTACAAGTGAAGCGGAGTACATAGCAGCCTCGGAGGCAGCACAGGAAGCAGTCTGGATGAAGGAGTTCATCACCGACCTAGGAGTTATTCCCAATGCGTCGGGCCCGATGACTCTCTTCTGTGATAACACTGGAGCTATTGCCCTTGCCAAGGAGCCCAGGTTTCACAAGAATACCGGGCATATCAAGCGTCGCTTCAACTCCATTCATGAATATATTTGGGATGGAGGCATAGATATTTGCAAAGTGCATACGGATCTGAATGTCGCAGATTCGTTGACTAAACCTCTTCCACGAGGAAAACATGATCAACACCAGAACTCTATGGGTGTTTGACTCATCACAATGTAACTAGATTATTGACTCTAGTGCAAGTAGGAGACTGTTGGAAATATGTCCTAGAGGCAATAATAAAGTGGTTATTATTATATTTCCGTCTTCATGATAATTGTCTATTGTTCATGTTATAATTGTATTAACTGGAAACCGTAATACATGTGTCAATACATAGATCGTAATATGTCCCTAGTAAGCCTCTAGTTGACTAGCTCGTTGATCAATAGATGGTCATGGTTTCCTGACCATGGACATTGGATGTCATTGATAACGGGATCACATCATTAGGAGAATGATGTGATGGACAAGACCCAATCCTAAGCGTAGCACAAGATCGTGTAGTTCGTTTGCTAAAGCTTTTCTAATGTCAATATCATTTCCTTGGACCATGAGATTGTGCAACTCCCGGATACCGTAGGAATGCTTTGGGTGTACCAAACGTCACAACATAACGGGTGGCTATAAAGGTGCACTACCGGTATCTCCAAAAGTATCTGTTGGGTTGGCACGAATCGAGACTGGGATTTGTCACTCTGTATGATGGAGAGGTATCTCTGGGCCCACTCAGTAATGCATCATCATAACGAGCTCAATGTGACTAAGGAGTTAGCCATGGGATCATATGTTAAGGAATGAGTAAAGAGACTTGCCGGTGACGAGATTGAACGAGGTATAGAGATACCAACGATCGAATCTCAGGCAAGTAACATGCCGATAGACAAAGGGAATTGTATACGGGATTGATTGAATCCTCGACATCGTGGTTCATTCGATGAGATCATCATGGAACATGTGGGAGCCAACATGGGTATCTAGATCCCGCTGTTGGTTATTGGATGGAGAGATGTCTCGGTCATGTCTGCATGGTTCTCGAACCCGTAGGGTCTACACACTTAAGGTTCGGGGACGCTAGAGTTGTTATGGGAAATAGTATGTGGTTACCGAAGGTTGTTCGGAGTCCCAGATGAGATCCCGAACGACATGAGGAGTTCCGGAATGGTCCAGAGGTGAAGATTTATATATGGGAAGTCCAGTTTCAGTCGACGGAATGGTTTCGGGGGTTATCGGTATTGTACCGGGACCACCGGAAGGTGTCCGAGGGTCCACAGGGTGGGGCCACCTGCCCCGGTGGGCCAAGTGGGCTGAACAAGGGAGGGAACCAGCCCCTGGTGGGCTGGTGCGCCCCCCCCCCCAAGGGGCCCTAGGCGCCTAGGGTTAGAAACCCTAGGGGGTGGGGGCGCCTCCCACCTGGCTTGGGGGGCAAGTCCCCCCTTGCCCCCCCTCCTTTGTAGATGGGATCTAGGGGGCTGGCCCCTCTCCCCTTCCCCTTATAAATAGTGGGTGGGTGGGAGGGCTACCATGCCCTTCCCCTGGTGCAGCCCCTCCCCCTCTCCAACACCTCCTCCTCCGTAGTGCTTGGCAAAGCCCTGCCGGAGAACTACAAGCTCCACCACCACGCCATCGTGTTGCCGGAGCTCTCCCTCAACTTCTCCTCTCCCCTTCCTAGATCAAGAAGGAGGAGACATCCTCGGGTTGTATGTGTGTTGAACGCGGAGGCGTCATCCGTTCGGCGCTGGATCGGATCTTCCGCGATTTGAATCGCCGTGAGTACGACTCCATCATCCGTGTTCCTTATAATGCTTCTGCTTAGCATCTTCAAGGGTATGAAGATGCACTCCCTCTCTCTCGTTGCTAGCATCTCCTAGATTGATCTTGGTGACACGTAGGAAAATTTTGAATTATTACTACGTTGCCCAACAAATAATGCTTTCTGGAGTAATTCTAATGCCTTTCTCTCATAATTTGCAAGGTACACACGAAGAGGGAGAATTCCGGCCGCTGGAAATCTGGACCTGAAAAAGCTATGTCAGGCTACCTATTCTGCACAACTCCAAATGAGCTGAAACTTCGCGGGGATTTTTTTATGGAATATATAAGAATTATTGGAGCAAATAACTACCAGAGGGGGCCACCAGGTGGGCACAACCCACCTAGGCGCGTCAGGGCCCCCTGGCACGCCCTGGGGGGTTGTGGCCTCCTCGACCCACCTCCGGTGCCCATCTTTTGGTATATAAGTCATTTTTACCTAGAAAAAATAAGAGGAGGTCTTCCGGGACGAAGCGCCGCTGCCTCAAGGCGGAACTTGGGCAGGAGCACTTTTACCCTCCGGTGGAGCGATTTTGCCAGGGGAACTTCCGTCCCGGAGAGGGAAATCATTGTCATCATCATCACCAACAACTCTCCCATCTTGGGGAGGGAAATCTCCATCAACATGTTCAACAGAACCATCTCCTCTCAAACCCTAGTTCATCTCTTGTGTTCAATCTTGTTACCGTAACTATAGATTGGTACTTGTGGGTGACTAGGAGTGTTGATTACATCTTGTAGTTGACTACTATATAGTTTATTTGGTGGAAGATTATATGTTCAGATCCAATATGCTATTTAATACCCCTCTGATCTTGAGCATGATTGTTATTTTTGAGTAGTTACCTTTGCTCTTGAGGTCACGGCAGAAATCATGTTGCAAGTAATCATGTGAATTTGATATGTGTTCGATGTATGTATGTTGTGATTCCCTCAGTGGTGTCATGTGAACATCGACTACATGACACTTCACCATATTTGGGCCTAAGGGAATGCATTGTGGAGTAGCAATTAGATGATGGGTTGCGGGAATGACAGAAGCTTAAACCCTAGTTTATGCGCTATTCCGTAAGGGACCGATTGGATTAAAAAGTTTAATGTTATGGTTAGAATTTATTCTTAATACTTTTCTCGTAGTTGTGGATGCTTGTGGGAGGGTTAATCATAAGTAGGAGGTTTGTTCAAGTAAGAACAACACCTAAGCACCAGTCCACCCACATATCAAATTATCAAAGTAACGAACACGAATCAAACCAACATGATGAAAGTGACTAGATGAAATTCCCGTGTACCCTAAAGAACGCTTTGCTTATCATAAGAAAACGTTTTGGCATGTCCTTTGCCTCAAAAGAATTGGGCTACCTTGCTGCACTTTTGTTGCCATTATCGTTACTTGCTCGTTACAAATTATCTTGCTATCAAACTACTCTGCTACTTTCAATTCCAGCACTTGCAGACATAACCTTACTAGAAACTACTTGTCATTTCCTTCTGCTCCTCGTTGGGTTCGACACTCTTACTTATCGAAAAGAGCTACAATTGATCCCCTATACTTGTCGGTCATCAGTCCCACCTCGCTAGCCGAGGGGCGCCCGCACCAGTTTAAAAGCCCCAGCGCGACTGCTGTTTCGAACTCCTCTCTATGGCAGGCTTCTGGGCCTAACTCTGTCGCGCTGCCCTATGGGCCCACTGGGACTTGCGGGCCTGCATCCTTACCCAACTACAGGTTGGGTTTCTAGTCGTATGCAGGCCGCTGTGGCCCAGTAGGCGGGCTTTTTTATTTATTTTTTCTTTTCTGCTTTATTTATTTTTGAGTTGTTTTTTTGCTGTATTTAGAGTTTCTTTGTGAATATTTTTGCTTTAGGTACAAAAAATTACAAACTTTCTGTTAATGCCAATAGTTTTCAAATTTGAATAGTTTAAATTTGAATTAATTGAAATCTGTGTGAATCACTAGTATGTGAATAACTTAACTTTAAAAATATATTTTTCAGTGATTCTTTTTTCTTATGTTTAATATTACTTTGTTTTATCATTATATTCAATTTGGTAATACTTAGGTTATTTAAAAAATGAAATGTCTTTGTAATAGATGAGTTTTCGTCCGAAACCCTGATACTTCGAAAGAGATAGTCCATTTTGTACACGAAGTGCATCCAGTTTTTATCGTAATCCTCTCAACTTTTTGGCACATGCTATGTGGGTGAAATGATGATACCATGCCAACTTTCAACCTTTTCAGAGTTCATTTGTACTGCTTTTCTATTTCAGGGTCATTTAGCTCAAAAAATCAGTAAAAGCATGAAAAATAGCAAATGATGTCAGAAAGGGTTGAAAGTTGATGACGTGGCTTTGAACGGTGCATACTGAATGCACAAAAAAGGCTGGAGTTGTAATAGGTTTAAAAAATGAAATGCCTTTGTAACGGATGAGTTTTTTCCCGAAATCTTGATACTTAGAAAGAGAGTCTATTTTGTACATGAAGTGCATCCAGTTTTTGCCGTAACCCTCTCAAATTTTTGGCACATGCTATGTGGGTGAAACGATAATACCATGCCAAGTTTCAACCTTTTAAGAGTTCGTTTGTAGTGCTTTTCAATTTTAGGGTCATTTAGCTCTAAAAAATTTAGTAAATGAGCTAAAAAATAGCAAACGAAGTCAGAAAGGTACACGTTCGTCCGAAGCACAAAAGTACACGTTTCAAATGCCAAAACACATAAGCACCCTAACTATTACAAAGATTCCCTATGGTTTGTTCAAAGTGGGACTTTCCAGATATACAAGTCTGGAAACTCACTACAGAAGAAAGTGATGACAGTGAACCCGATCACATCCCAGAGTGGGATCTTTGTGTGTGAAACTTTTTCTTCACGTGTGTCCCTTTGTGCCGTAACCATGGACAATCTTCATCATTTAACTGGATGCTCGGGTCAATATTCACTGTGAAGGGAGCAATTTCATCAAACTTTTCATAATCTTCTGACATGTCTGTCTTGTCATCCACTCCCATGATGTTTCTTTTCCCTGAAAGAACTATGTAGCGCTTTGGCTCATCGTATGATGTATTCGCATCCTTATATTTTCTTTTTCTCGTCTTGGTAGACATGTCCTTCACATAGAAAACCTGCGCCACATCATTGGCTAGGACGAATGGTTCGTCTGTGTACGCAAGATTGTTGAGATCCACTATTGTCATTCCATACTGCGGGTCTTCCGTTACCCTGCCTCATGTCATATTGACCCATTTGCACCTAAACAAAGGGACCTTCAAACCATGTCCATAGTCAAGTTCCCATATGTCCTCTATGTAACCATAAAATGTGTCCTTTCCCCTCTTGGTTGCTGCATCAAAGCGGACACCACTGTTTTGGTTGGTGCTCTTCTTATCTTGGGCGATCGTGTAAAATGTATTCCCATTTATCTCTTACCCTTTGAAAGTCATTATATTCAAAGATGGTAAATGGGACATCAAGTACAGGTCATCTTCAACAGTGGCGTCATGCATGGCACATGTCTGCAACCAACCGGTGAAAGTCCCCGTTTGTTCATGTGCAATCCAGTCCTTAGACTGCTCTGGGTGTTTGGAGCGTAGAATATTCTTGTGTTCCTCCATATATGGAGCCACCAAGGCAGAATTTTGTAGAACAGTATAGTGTGCTTGAGTGAGAGAATGCCCGTCCATATACATATTATTTGTTCCGGTCCTAGCATGCCATTTCCACCCAGTCTGCCCTTATGCCGCGATTCAGGAACACCAATCGACTTAAGGTCAGGAATAAACTCAATACAAAACTCAATGACCTCCTCATTTTCATGGCCCTTGGAGATGCTTCCTTCTGTCCTAGCACGGTTATGGACATATTTGTTTAAGACTCCCATGAACCTCTCAAAGGGGAACATATTGTGTAGAAATACAAGACCCAGAATGTTAATCTCTTTGCATAGGTGAATTAGGACGTGCGTCATGATGTTGAAGAATGATGGTGGGAACACCAACTCGAAACTGACAAGACATTACACCAAATCATTCTCTAACCTTGGTATGATTTCTGGATCTATTACCTTTTGAGAGATTGCATTGAGGAATGCACATAGCTTCACAATGGCTAATCGAACGTTTTCCTGTAGAAGCCCCCTCAATGCAACCGAAAGCAATTGCGTCATAATCACGTGGCAGTCATCAGACTTTAGGTTCTGGAACTTTTTCTCTGCCATATTTATTATTCTCTTTATATTCGGCGAGAAGCCAGACGGTACCTTCATACTGAGCAGGCATTCAAAGAAGATTTCCTTCTCTTCTTTGGTAAGAGCGTAGCTGGCATGACCCTGATGTATGCCGTCTTTTTCGTGCATACGTTGTTGGTCCTCCCATGCCTCCGGTGTATCTTTTGTCTTCCCATATACGCCCAAGAAGCCAAGCAGGGTCACGCAAAGATTCTTCGTCATGTGCATCACGTCGATTGCGGAGCGGACCTCTAGGTCTTTCCAATAGGGCAGGTCCCAAAATATAAATTTCTTCTTCCACATGGGTGTGCGCCCATCAACGTCATTCGGAATAGGTTGCCCGCCAGGAGCCTTTGCAAAGATTACCTTCAAATACTTGACCATATCATGTACATCATCACCATTATGGTGGTGAGGCTTCGTCCGGTGATCCGCCTCACCTTTGAAATGCTTGCCTTTCTTTCTTATGGGATGCCTTCTCGGAAGAAATCGACGATGTCCCAGGTACACATTCTTCTTACAATTATTCAAATATATAATGTCGGTATCATCCAAACAGTGCGGGCATGCGCTGTATCCCTTGTTTGTTTGTCCTGAAAGGTTATTGAGAGCAGGTCAACCATTGATGGTCACAAACAGCAATGCCTATTGGTCAAATTCTTCCTAATCGAGCTCATCCCACGCACGTACACATTTTCCATTCCACAGCTGTAAGAGTTCTTCAACTAATAGTTTTAGGTACACATCAATGTCGTTGCCGGGTTGCTTAGGGCCTTGGATGAGCAATGGCATCATAATGAACTTCCGCTTCATGCACAACCAAGGAGGAAGGTTATACATACGTAGAGTCACAGGCCAGGTGCTATGGTTGCTTCTCTTCTCCCCAAAAGGATTAATGCCATCTGCACTTAGACCAAGCCATACGTTCCTTGCGTCACCTGCAAAGTCCTCCGAGCACTTTCTCTCGATTTTTCTCCACTGTGACCCATCAGCGGGTACTCTCAACTTCCCGTCTTTCTTACGGTCTTCTTTGTGCCATCGCATCAACTTGGCATGCTCTTTGTTTTGGAACAAACGTTTCAACCATGGTATTATAGGAGCATACCACATCACCTTGGCAGGAATCTTCTTCCGGGGGCGCTCGCCCTCGACATCACCAGGGTCATCCCAGCTGATCTTATAGCGCAATGCACCGCATACCGGGCACGCGTTCAAATCCTCGTACTCACCGCGGTAGAGGATGCAGTCATTAGGGCATGCATGTATCTTGTGCACCTCTAACCCTAGAGGGCAGACATCCTTGTTTGCTTCGTACGTACTCTCGGGCAATTCGTTGTCCTTTGGAAACATCTTCTTTGACATTATCAGCAACTTTTCAAATCCCTTGTCATATACACCATTCTCTGCCTTCCATTGCAACAATTCCAGTGTGGTGCCCGGCTTTTTCTTGTCAGCTTCGCAATTCGGGTACAACAATTTCTTTTGATCCTCTAACATGCACTGCAACTTCTTCTTCTCCTTTTCACTTGCACATTTTCTCTTTGCATCGGCAATGGCCCGACCTAGATCATCAGCGGGCTCATCTGATGCCTCTTCTTCAGCATCTTCCCGCATTGCCGGCTCAGCTTCTTCCCCCGTTGTTGTACCATCGTATTCAGGGAACCCATGGCTAGGATAGTTGTCGTCGTCCTCTTCTTCTTCATTGTCTTCCATCATAACCCCTCTTTCTCCGTGCTTGGTCCAAACATTATAGTGGGGCATGAAACCGGACTCAAACAGGTAGACGTGAATGGTTCTTGACTTAGAGTAATTCTGATCATTCATATAGCCAGCACATGGACAAGGCATAAAACCATCCGCCCGCTTATTTGCCTCAGTCGCAAGCAGAAATGTTTGCATGCCATTAACGAACTGGGGGGAGCATCGGTCATCGTACGTCCATTGTCGGCTCATCTTCATTACACAACACCGAATAGACCAAATTAATACAAGTTCATACATAAAGTTCATACAACACTAAAATGCAACATACAAATAACTCTCTAGCTAAAGCATTTAAATGCAACAACAAATGCGATCAAGATCGCAACTAAGGTAACGATTGGTCCAACAGCATAATGATACCAAGCCTCACTATCAATGGCATATTTTCTAATCTTTCTAATCTTCAAGCGCATTTTTATACGTCCATTTTGCATCATGCTTTTATATCGATATTTATTGCATTATGGGCTGTTATTACACATTATGTCACAATACTTATGCCTATTCTCTCTTATTTTACAAGGTTTACATAAAGAGGGACAATGCCGGCAGCTGGGATTCTGGGCTGGAAAAGGAGCAAATATTAGAGACCTATTCTGCACAACTCCAAAAGTCCTGAAACTTCACGGAAGTCATTTTCAGAATATATAAAAAATACTGAGCGCAAGAAGTTCCAGAGGGGGGCCACACCCTGGCCACGAGGGTGGGGGCGCACCCTACCCCCCTGGGCGTGCCCCCTGCCTCGTGGGCCCCCTGGTGTCCCTCCGATGTCCATCTTCTACTATATGGAGTCTTTTGTTGAGGAAAATATCATAAGCAAGCTTTCGGGACGAGACTCCGCCGCCACGAAGCGGAACCTTGGCGGAACCAATCTAGGGCTCCGGCGGAGCTGTTCTGCCGGGGTCACTTCCCTCTGGGAGGGGGAAATCATCACCAACGCTCCTCTCATCGGGAGGGGGCCAATCTCCACCAACATCTTCACCAGCACCATCTCCTCTCAAACCCTAGTTCATCTCTTGTATCCAATTCTTATCTCTAAGTCTGGGATTGGTACCTGTGGGTCGCTAGTAGTGTTGATTACTCCTTGTAGTTGATGCTAGTTGGTTTATTTGGTGGAAGATCATATGTTCAGATCCTATATGCATATTAATACCCCTCTGATTATGAACATGAATATGCTTTGTGAGTAGTTACGTTTGTTCCTGGGGACATGGGAGAAGTCTTGCTATTAGTAGTCATGTGAATTTGGTATTCGTTCGATATTTTGATGAGATGTATGTTGTCTCTCCTCTAGTGGTGTTATGTGAACGTCGACTACATGACACTTCACCATTATTTGGGCCTAGAGGAAGGCATTGGGAAGTAATTAGTAGATGATGGGTTGCTAGAGTGACAGAAGCTTAAACCCTAGCTTATGCGTTGCTTCGTAAGGGGATGATTTGGATCCATATGTTTCATGCTATGGTTAGGTTTACCTTAATACTTTTGTTATAGTTGCGGATGCTTGCAATAGAGGTTAATCATAAGTGGGATGCTTCTCCAAGTAAGGAAAGCACCCAAGCACCGGTCCACCCACATACCACATTATCAAAGTACCGAACGTGAATCATATGATCGTGATGAAACCTAGCTTGACGATAATTCCCATGTGTCCTCGGGAGCGCTTTTCTCTATATAAGAATTTGTCCAGGCTTGTCCTTTGCTGCAAAAAGGATTGGGCCACCTTGCTGCACTTTATTTTCTTTTGTTACTTGTTGCTCGTTACGAATTATCTTATCACAAAACTATCTGTTACCTATAATTTTAGTGCTTGCAGAGAATACCTTGTTGAAAACCACTTATCATATCCTTCTGCTCCTTGTTGGGTTCGACACTCTTACTTATCGAAAGGACTACGATAGATCCCCTATATTTGTGGGTCATCAAGACTCTTTTCTGGCGCCGTTGCCGGGGAGTGAAGCGTCTTTGGTAGGTGGAATTTGGTATGGAAAACTTTATATAGTGTGCTGAAATTTACTGTCATTTGTTACTATGGAAAGTAATCCTCTGAGCGGCTTGTTTGGGGTATCTTCACCTCGACCAGTAGAGCAAAGAGTTGCTCCTCCACCTACTCAACCTACTGAACCTACTGCAAATGAAAATGTCTGCTTTGAAATTCCTTCGGGTATGATAGAAAATTGCTAGCTAATCCTTTTGCAGGAGATGGAACATTACATCCTGATGAGCACCTAATATATGTGGATGAAGTTTGTGGATTATTTAAGCTTTTAGGTATGCCCGATGATGTTATCAATAAGAAGGTCTTCCCTGATACGTCTCCAACGTATCTATAATTTTTGATTGTTCCATGCTATTATATTATCAACCTTGGATGTTTTATATGCATTTATATGCTATTTTATATGATTTTTGGGACTAACCTATTAACTCGGAGCCCAGTGCCAGTTTCTGTTTTTACCTTGTTTTAGAGTATCACAGAAAAGGAAAATCAAACGGAGTCCAATTGACCTGAAACTTCATGGAACTTATTTTTGGAAGGAAAGCAACCCGGGAGACATGGAGTGCACGTCAGGAAAGCAACGAGGAAGCCACGAGGCAGGGGGCACGCCCACCCCCCTGGGCGTGCCCTCCACCCTCGTGGGCCCCTCGTGGCTCCCCTGACGTATTTCTTCCGCCTATATATCTCCATATACCCTAAAACGATCGGGGAGCAAGATAGATCGGGAGTTCCGCCGCCAGAAGCCTCCGTAGCCACCAAAAACCAATCTAGACCCGTTCCGGCACCCTGCCGGAGGGGGCAATCCCTCTCCGGTGGACATCTTCATCATCCCGGTGCTCTCCATGACGAGGAGGGAGTAGTTCTCCCTCGGGGCTGAGGGTATGTACCAGTAGCTATGTGTTTGATCTCTCTCTCTCTCTCTCTCGTGTTCTTGATTTGGCACGATCTTGATGTATCGTGAGCTTTGCTATTATAGTTGGATCTTATGTTTCTCCTCCCCCTCTACTCTCTTGTAATGGATTGAGTTTCCCCTTTGAAGTTATCTTATCGGATTGAGTCTTTAAGGATTTGAGAACACTTGATGTATGTCTTGTCGTGCGTATCTGTGGTGACAATGGGATACCACGTGATTCACTTGATATATGTTTTGGTGATCAACTTGCGGGTGCCACCCATGAAACTACGCATAGGGGTTGCCACACGTTTTCGTCGTGATTCTCCAGTAGAAACTTTGGGGTACTCTTTGAGGTTCTATGTGTTGGTTGAATAGATGAATCTGAGATTGTGTGATGCATATCGTATAATCATACCCACGAATACTTGAGGTGACATTGGAGTATCTAGGTGACATTAGGGTTTTGGTTGATTTGTGTCTTAAGGTGTTATTCTAGTACGAACTCTAGGGCTGTTTGTGACACTTATAGGAATAGCCCAACGGATTGATTGGAAAGAATAACTTTGAGGTGGTCTCGTACCCTACCATGATCTCTTCGTTTGTTCTCCGCTATTAGTGACTTTGGAGTGCCTCTTTGTTGCATGTTGACGGATAGTTATGAGATCCAATTATGTTATTATTGTTGAGGGAACTTGCACTAGCTGAAGTATGAACCCTAGGCCTTGTTTCAACGCATTGCAATACCGTTTACGCTCACTTTTATCATTAGTTACCTTGCTGTTTTTATATTTTCAGATTACAAAAACTATTATCTACCACCCATATACCACATGTATCACCATCTCTTCGCCGAAATAGTGCACCTATACAATTTACCATTGTATTGGGTGTGTTGGGGACACAAGAGACTATTTGTTATTTGGTTGCAGGGTTGCTTGAGAGAGACCATCTTCATCCTACGCCTCCTATGGATTGATAAACCTTAGGTCATCCACTTGAGGGAAATTTGCTACTGTCCTACAAACCTCTGCACTTGGAGGCCCAACAACGTCTACAAGAAGAAGGTTGTGTAGTAGACATCAAGCTCTTTTCTGGCGCCGTTGCCGGGGAGGTTAGCGCTTGAAGGTATATCTTTAGATCTTGCAGTCAAGTCTTTTAGTTTCTTGTTTTATCACTAGTTTAGTTTATAAAAGAAAATTAAAAATGGAATTAAGTTTGCCTCATATGCTTTATCTTTTTAATATCTATCGTGAGAATAAGGATTCCGACAATTGTGCTCAAGTGCTAGAGAATGAATGCATTAGAATGTTTGGCATTAAATCTTTGAATGATGAGCATGATTAAAATGTTGTTAGTATGAATTCCTTGAATGTCTATGATGCTAATGATATGCAAAGCCACAATCTTGGGGAAGCTATGTTTGATGACGATGATATTTTTTGTCCCCCAAGTTTTGATGAGCAAATTTATTATGATGAAAGCATGCCTCCTATTTATGATGATTATATTGATGAAAGTGGTTTCGGAGAGGTCATGAATTTATTTAGTGATGAATCCACTATTTCGGAAGAGGATCCAATTAATTATGAGAACAAAGTTGCTATCTATGATGATTATTGTGATGACATGTATGCTTTAAAGAATAATGATAACCACGAAACTTGTCATCATGATTTTAGCTTTCAATTGGATTATGCCTCACATGATAGTTATTTTGTTGAGTTTGCTCCCACTACTATTCATGAGAAGAAGTTTGCTTATGTGGAGAGTAATAAAAATTCTATGCTTGTAGATCATGAAAAGAATGCTTTATGTGCTGGTAATATTGTTGAATTCATTCATGATGCTACTGAAAATTATTATGAGGGAGGAATATATGCTTGTAGGAATTGCAATAATATCAAGTTTCCTCTCTATGTGCTTAAAGTTTTGAAGTTATCCTTGTTTTACCTTCCTATGCAAGTTGATTCTTGTTCCCATAAATTGTTTGCTCACAAAATCCCTATGCATAGTAATTCGGTTAGGCTTAAATGTTCTAGTCATATTCTTCATGATGCTCTCTTTATGTTTCAATTCTTATCTTCTATGTGAGCATCATCGAAATCATCATGCCTCGCTAGGGGCGTTAAACGATAGCGCTTGTTGGGAGGCAACCCAATTTTATTTTTATTACTTGCTTTTTGCTCCTGTTTAGTAATAAATAATCTATCTAGCCTCTGTTTTGATTGAGTTTTTATGTTTTAATTAGTGTTTGTGCCAAGTAGAACCGTTGGGAAGACTTGGGGAAAGTCTTGTTGATCTTGCTGTAAAAAAACAGAAACTTTAGAGCTCACGAGAATTGATGCCATTTTTATTTGGAAAGTGATATTTAGTTAATGATTTTTTCGTATGATTAATAGATAAATTCCTCACGTCCAGAAATTTAATTGAGAATTTTATGATTTCCAGAAGTATATGTTTGATCCAGATTACTACAGACTGTTCTGTTTTTACAGATTCTGTTTTCGATGTGTTGTTTGCTTATTTTGATGAATCTATGAGAAGTATCGGAGGGCATGAACCATAGATAAGTTGGAATACAGTAGGTTTAACACCAATATAAATAAATAATGAGTTCATTACAGTACCTTGAAGTGGTGTTTTGTTTTCTTTCGCTAACGGAGCTTACGAGTTTTCTGTTAAGTTTTGTGTTGTGAAGTTTTCAAGTTTTGGGTAAGGATTCGATGGACTATGGAATAAGGAGTGGCAAGAGCCTAAGCTTGGGTATGCCCAAGGCACCCCAAGGTAATATTCAAGGATAGCCGAGAGCCTAAGCTTGGGGATGCCCCGGAAGGCATCCCCTCTTCCGTCTACTTCCATCGGTAACTTTACTTGGAGCTATATTTTTATTCACCACATGATATGTGTTTTGCTTGGAGCGTCAATTTATTTTGTTAGGATTTGCTTGCTGTTATTTAGAAAAATGTTTTGCATATTTTATTTCAATAAAAGTGGCATTGATAGTCTTTACTATGCCTATTTTAGAAGTCCACGTGTTGTTGTTTGAAAACAGAAAGTTTACCGTTGTTGCAATAATTCCCTAGAAAAGTCAGAATGTGATAAAATGTTGAAACCTCTTGCATATTAAGCTCTGATAAATTTTCTACAGTGAGAATTTTCTTTCATAATTTTTGGAGTTAGTTAAGTATGGATCTTGCTGCACTCTTTACAGACTATCCTGTTTAGGCAGATTGCTTTTATGTTTGCATTGTTTGCATATGTTGCTTCTTTAATGATTCTATTGAGGATAGGACTATTAAATATGCAGAGGCATTTAGTATGCAATGTTGAATAATAATTTTAGTGATTTTCTACAGTAGAGTATGATAAGGTTTTGGCAATGGTTTATACTAACTTATCTCATGAGTCCTTGTTGAGTTTTGTGTGGATGAAGCTTTTGAGATTTAGGGAGACAGTGATATGAGAGGAATTAAGGAGACACAAAAGCTCAAGCTTGGGGATGCCCAAGGCATCCCAAGATAATATTTCAAGAAGTCTCAAGCTTCTAAGCTTGGGGATGCCCCGGCTGGCATCCCACCTTTCTTCTTCAACAACTATCGGTTAGTTTCGGTTGATCCTAAGTTTTTGATTCTTCACATGATGTTTGCCATTCTTAGAATTTCATTTTATTTAGTTTTGCTTGCTGCTTGAATAAAATACCAAGATCTGAAATTATTAAATGTTATAGAGTCTTCACATAGTTGCATAATTATTCGACTACTCATTGATCTTCACTTATATCTTTCGGAGTAGGTTGTCATTTGCTCTAGTGCTTCACTTATATCTTTCTAGAGCACGGTGGTGGTTTTATTTTGAAGAATTAGATGAACTCTGGTGCTTCACTTATATTATTTTTAGAGTCTTTAGAACAGCATGGTAGTTTCTTTGGTTATGAAACTAGTCCTAATATGATGGGCATCCAAGAGGGATATAATAAAAACTTTCATATAAAGTGCATTGAATACTATGAGAAGTTTGATACTTGATGATTGTTTTGAGATATGAAGATGGTGATATTAGAGTCATGCTAGTTGAGTAGTTGTGAATTTGAGAGATACTTGTGTTAAAGTTTGTCATTCCCGTAGCATGCACGTATGGTGAACCATTATGTGATGAAGTCGGAGCATGATTTGTTTATGTGAGTTCTTTATGACTAATGTTGAGTCCATGGATTATACGCACTCTCACCCTTCCACCATTGCTAGCCTCTCTAGTACCGCGCAACTTTCGCCGGTACCATAAACCCACCATATACCTTCCTCAAAATAGCCACCATACCTACCTATCATGGCATTTCCATAGCCATTCCGAGATATATTGCCATGCAACCTTCCACCGTTCCGTTTATTATGACACGCTCCATCATTGTCATATTGCTTTGCATGATCATACAGTTGACATTGTAATTGTGGCAAAGCCACCATTCATAATTCTTTCATACATGTCACTCATGCATCATTGCACATCCCGGTACACCACCGGAGGCATTCATATAGAGTCATATCTTGTTCTAAGTATCGAGTTGTAATTCTTGAGTTGTAAGTAAATTAAAGTGTGATGATCATCATTATTAGAGCATTGTCCCAGTGCGGAAAGGATGATGGAGACTATGATTCCCCCACAAGTCGGGATGAGACTCCGGACGAAAATAAAAAAATAAAAGAGGCCAAAGAAGCCCAAATAAAAAAAGAGAAAAGAGTCCATAAAAAAAGAGAAAAGGCCCAAATAAAAAATAATAATAAAAAAATAAATGAGAGAAAAAGAGAGAAGGGGCAATGCTACTATCCATTTACCACACTTGTGCTTCAAAGTAGCACCATGATCTTCATGATAGAAAGTCTCTTGTTTTGTCACTTTCATATACTAGTGGGAAATTTTCATTATAGAACTTGGCTTCTATATTCCAATGATGGGCTTCCTCAAAATGCCCTAGGTCTTTGTGAGCAAGCGAGTTGGATGCACACCCACTTAGTTTCTTTTTGAGCTTTCATACACTTATAGCTCTAGTGCATCCGTTGCATGGCAATCACTACTCAGTCACATTGATATCTATTGATGGGCATCTCCATAGCCCGTTGATACGCCTAGTTGATGTGAGACTATCTTCTCCTTTTTTTCTTCTCGACAACCACCATTCTATTCCACCTATAGTGCTATATCCATGGCTCACGCTCATATATTGCGTGAAGATTGAAAAAGTTTGAGAACATCAAAAGTATGAAACAATTGCTTGGCTTGTCATCGGGGTTGTGCATTATTTAAATATTTTGTGTGGTGGAGATGGAGCATAGCCAGACTATATGATTTTGTGGGGATAGCTTTCTTTGGCCATGTTATTTTGAGAAGACATGATTGCTTGGTTAGTATGCTTGAAATATTATTATTTTTATGTCAATATTAAACTTTTATCTTGAATCCTATGGATCTGAATATTCTTGCCACAATAAAGAGAACTACATGGATAAATATGTTAGGTAGCATTCCACATCAAAAATTCTGTTTTTATCAATTACCTACTCGAGGACGAGCAGAAATTAAGCTTGGGGATGCTAATACGTCTCCAACGTATCTATAATTTTTGATTGTTCCATGATATTATATTGTCAACCTTGGATTTTTTATATGCATTATATGCTATTTTATATGATTTTTGGCACTAACCTCATAACCCAGAGCCCAGTGCCAGTTTCTGTTTTTACCTTGTTTTAGAGTATCATAGAAAAGGAAAATCAAACGGAGTCCAATTGACCTGAAACTTCACGGAACTTATTTTTGGAAGGAAAGCAACCCGGGAGACTTGGAGTGCACGTCAGAAAGCAACAAGGAAGCCACGAGGCAGGGGGCGCGCCCTCCACCCTTGTGGGATCCTCGTGGCTCCCCTGACGTACTTCTTCCGCCTATATATCTCCATATACCCTAAAACGATTGGGGAGCACAATAGATCAGGAGTTCTGCCGCCAGAAGCCTCCGTAGCCACCAAAAACCAATCTAGACCCGTTCCGGCACCCTGTCGGAGGGGGCAATCCCTCTCCGGTGGACATCTTCATCATCCCGGTGCTCTCCATGACGAGGAGGGAGTAGTTCTCCCTCGGGGCAGAGGGTATGTACCAGTAGCTATGTGTTTGATCTCTCCCTCTCGTGTTCTTGATTTGGCATGATCTTGATGTTAGCTTTGCTATTATAGTTGGATCTTATGTTTCTCCTCCCCCTCTACTCTCTTGTAATGGACTGAGTTTCCCCTTTGAAGTTATCTTATCGGATTGAGTCTTTAAGGATTTGAGAACACTTGATGTATGTCTTGCCGTGCGTATCTGTGGTGACAATGGGATACCACGTGATTCACTTGATGTAAGTTTTGGTGATCAACTTGCGGGTGCCGCCCATGAACCTATGCATAGGGGCTGGCACACGTTTTCGTCGTGATTCTCCAGTAGAAACTTTGGGGCACTCTTTGAGGTCTCTATGTGTTGGTTGAATAGATGAATCTGAGATTGTGTGATGCATATCGTATAATCATACCCACGAATACTTGAGGTGACATTGGAGTATCTAGGTGACATTAGGGTTTTGGTTGATTTGTGTCTTAAGGTGTTATTCTAGTACGAACTCTAGGGCTGTTTGTGACACTTATAGGAATAGCCCAACGGATTGATTGGAAAGAATAACTTTGAGGTGGTTTCGTACCCTACCATAATCTCTTCGTTCGTTCTCCGCTATTAGTGACTTTGGAGTGACTCTTTGTTGCATGTTGAGGGATAGTTATGAGATCCAATTATGTTATTATTGTTGAGGGAACTTGCACTAGCGAAAGTGTGAACCCTAGGCCTTGTTTCAACGCATTGCAATACCGTTTACGCTCACTTTTATCATTAGTTACCTTGCTGTTTTTATATTTTCAGATTACAAAAACTATTATCTACCACCCATATACCACTTGTATCACCATCTCTCTTCACCGAAGTAGTGCACCTATACAATTTACCATTGTATTGGGTGCGTTGGGGACACAAGAGACTCTTTTTTATTTGGTTGCAGGGTTGCTTGAGAGAGACCATCTTCATCCTATGCCTCCTACGGATTGATAAACCTTAGGTCATCCACTTGAGGGAAATTTGCTACTGTCCTACAAACCTCTGCACTTGGAGGCCCAACAACGTCTACAAGAAGAAGGTTGTGTAGTAGACATCATTCCCTTTATCTTTGGAGGGAGACACATTGACATGGTATAGGCTATGTGATGATATGGGATCATGGAACTACAAACGATTGAAATTGGAATTTCATCAGAAGTTTTATCCTATGCATCTTGTTCATCGTGATCGTAATTATATATATAATTTTTGGCCTCGCGAAGGAGAAAGCCTCGCTAAAGCTTGGGGGAGGCTTAAGTCAATGTTATATTCATGCCCCGATCATGAGCTCTCAAGACAAATGATTATTCAAAAATTTTATGCTCGGCTTTCTGATAGCAACCGCACCATGCTCGATACTTCTTGTGCTGGCTCTTTTATGATGAAGAGTATTGAATTAAAATGGGATTTATTGGAAAGAATTAAACGCAACTCTGACGATTGGGATCTCGACGAAGGTAAGGAGTCAGGTATGACACCTAAGTTTGATTGTGTTAAATCTTTTATGGATACCGATGTTTTCCGTAAATTTAGCACTAAATATGGACTTGACTCTGAGATAGTAGCTTCTTTCTGTGAATCTTTTGCTACTCATGTTGATCTTCCTAAGGAGAAGTGGTTTAAATATAATCCTCTTATTGAAATAAAAGTAGTTGCACCTATTAAAGTTGAAGAAAAGATTGCCACTTATATTGATCCTATTATTCCTACTGCTTATGTTGAGAAACCACCTTTTCCTGTTAGGATAAAAGATCATGCTAAAGCTTCAACTGTGGTTAGTAAGAGCAATATTAGAACCTATACACCTCCTGAGCAAGTTAATGTTGAGCCTAATATTGCTATTATTAAGGATCTCTTGGCTGATAATATTGATGGGCATGTTATTTATTTCTGTGATGAAACTGCTAGAATTGCTAAACCTTGTGCTAAAGATAAACATAGACCTGTGGTAGGCATGCCTGTTATTTCTGTTAAAATAGGAGATCATTGTTATCATGTCTTGTGTGATATGGGTGCTAGTGCTAGTGCAATACCTATTGACTTATACAAAGAAATTATGCATGATATTGCACCTGCTGAGTTAGAAGAAATTGATGTCACCATTAAACTTGCCAACAGAGATACTATTTTACCAATGGGAATTGTTAGAGATGTTGAAGTCTTGTGTGGGAAAACTAAATATCCTGCTGATTTTCTTGTTCTTGGTTCCCCACAAGATAGCTTTTGTCCCATTATATTTGGTAGACCCTTCTTAAACACTGCTAATGCTAGGATAGACTGCAAAAAGGATGTTATTAAGATTGGTTTAGGTGATATGTCTCATGAGTTCAACTTTTCCAAATTTCGTTGACAACATCGTGAAGAAGAATTGCCTAGTAAAGATGAAATTATTGGTCTTGCTTCTATTGCCGTACCTCTAGTGATCCTTTAGAACAATATTTGCTAGACCATGAAAATGATATGTATATGAATGAAAGAAGGGAAATAGATGAAGTGTTCTTTAAACAGGGACCTATTCTCAAACACAACTTGCCTATTGAAATCTTAGGGGATCCTCCTCCACCCAAGGGTGTTCCCGCGTTTGAGCTTAAACCATTTCCTGATACTCTTAAATATGCTTATCTTGATGAAAAGAAGATATATCCTGTTATTATTAGTGCTAACCTTTCAGAGAAGGAGGAAGAAAAATTATTGAAAACTCTGAAGAAGCACCGTGCTGCTATTGGATATACTCTTGATGATCTTAAGGGCATTAGTCCCACTCTATGTCAACAGAAAATAAATTTGGAAAAAGATGCCAAACCAGTTATTGATCACCAACGACGACTGAATCCTAAGATGAAAGAAGTGGTAAGAAAAGAAATACTAAAGCTCCTTGAGGCAGGTATAATTTATCCCGTTGCTGATAGTTAGTGGGTAAGTCATGTCCATTGTGTTCCTAAGAAGGGAGGTATTACTGTCGTTCCTAATGATAAAGATGAATTGATTCTGCAAAGAATTATTACAGGTTATAGGATGGTAATTGATTTCCGCAAATTAAATAAGGCTACTAAAAAGATCATTACCCCTTACATTTTATTGATCAAATGCTAGAAAGATTATCCAAACATACACATTTTTGCTTTCTAGAAGGTTATTCTGGTTTCTCCCAAATACCTGTGTCAGCTGATGATCAATCTAAGACCACTTTTACTTGCCCTTTCGGTACTTTTGCTTATAGACGTATGCCTTTTGGTTTATGTAATGCACCTGCTACCTTTCAAAGATGCATGATGGCTATATTTTCTGACTTTTGTGAAAAGATATGTGAGGTATTCATGGATGATTTCTCCGTTTATGGATCCTCTTTTGATGATTGCTTAAGCAACCTTGATCGAGTTTTGCAGAGATGTGAAGAAACTAACCTTGTCTTGAATTGGGAGAAATGCCACTTTATGGTTAATGAAGGTATTGTCTTGGGGCACAAAATTTCTGAAAGAGGCATTGAAGTTGATAAAGCTAAAGTTGATGCTATTGAAAAGATGTCGTGTCCCAAGGACATCAAAGGTATAAGAAGTTTCCTTGGTCATGCCGGTTTTTATAGGAGGTTCATTAAGGACTTCTCAAAAATTTCTCGACCTCTAACTAATTTATTACAAAAAGATATACCATTCGTCTTTGATGATGATTGTGTAGAAGCCTTTGAAATACTTAAGAAAGCATTAATCTCTGCACCTATTGTTCAGCCACCTGATTGGAATTTACCTTTTCAAATTATGTGTGATGCTAGTGATTATGCTGTAGGTGTTGTTCTAGGGCAAATAGTTGATAAGAAATTAAATGTTATTCAATATGCTAGTGAAACTCGAGACAATGCTCAGAGAAATTATGCCGCTACTGAAAAAGAATTTTTAGCAGTTGTATTTGCTTGTGATAAGTTTAGACCTTATATTGTTGATTCTAAAGTAACTATTCACACGGATCATGCTGCTATTAAATATCTTATGGAAAAGAAAGATGCTAAACCTAGACTTATTAGATGGGTTCTCTTGCTACAAGAATTTGATCTGCATATTATTGATAGAAAGGGAGCTGAGAACCCCCTTGCAGACAACTTGTCTAGGTTAGAAAATGTTCTTGATGACCCACTACCTATTAATGATAGCTTTCCTGATGAACAATTAAATGTCATAAATGCTTCTCATACTGCTCCATGTTATGCTGATTATGCTAATTACATTGTCACTAAATTTATACCACCTAGTTTCACATACCAGCAAAAGAAAAAGTTTTTCTATGATTTAAGACATTACTTCTGGGATGATCCACATCTTTATAAAGAAGGAGTAGGTGGTGTTATTAGACGTTGTGTACCTGAGCATGAACAGGAACAGATCCTACGCAAGTGTCACTCCGAGGCTTATGGAGGACACCACGCTGGAGATAGAACTGCACATAAGGTATTGCATTTCGGTTTTTATTGGCCTACTCTCTTCAAGGATGCCCGTAAGTTTGTATTATCTTGTGATGAATGTCCAAGAATTGGTAATATTAGTAGACGTCAAGAAATGCCTATGAATTATTCACTTGTTATTGAACCGTTTGATGTTTGGGGCTTTGATTATATGGGACCTTTTCCTGCCTCTAATGGATATACACATATTTTAGTTGCTGTTGATTACGTTACTAAGTGGGTAGAAGCTATTCCAACTAGTAGTGCTGATCATAACACCTCTATTAAGATGCTTAAAGAAGTTATTTTTTCCGAGGTTTGGAGTCCCTAGATATCTAATGACTGATGTGTTCACATTTTATTCATGGTACTTTCCGTAAAATGCTTGCTAAGTATGATGTTAAACATAGAATTGCATCTCCTTATCACCCACAGTCTAGTGGTCAAGTAGAATTGAGTAATAGAAAACTCAAATTAATTTTGCAAAATACTGTTAATAGATCTAGAAACAATTGGTCCAAGAAACTTGATGATGCATTATGGGCCTATAGAACTGCACATAAAAATCCTATGGGTATGTCTCCGTATAAAATGGTTTATGGAAAAGCATGTCACTTACCTCTCGAACTAGAACATAAGGCTTATTGGGCTATTAAAGAGCTCAATTATGATTTCAAACTTGCCAGTGAGAAAGGTTATTTGACATTAGCTCACTCGATGAATGGAGAACCCAAGCTGAGGGAGTCCTGGATTAGGGGGTCTCCGGACAGCCGTACTATATCCTTTGCCCGGACTGTTAGACTATGAAGATACAAGATTGAAGACTTCATCTCGTGTTCGGATGGGACTCTACTTGGCGTGGAAGGCAAGCTAGGCAATACGGATATGTATATCTCCTCCTTTGTAACCGACCTTGTGTAACCCTAGCTCCCTTCGGTGTCTATATAAACCGGAGGGTTTTAGTCCGTAGGACAACATACAATCATACCATAGGCTAGCTTCTAGGGTTTAGCCTCTCTGATCTCGTGGTAGATCTACTCTTGTACTACCCATATCATCAATATTAATCAAGCAGGACGTAGGGTTTTACCTCCATCAAGAGGGCCCGAACCTGGGTAAAACTTCGTGTCCCCTGCCTCCTGTTACCATCCGCCTAGACGCACAGTTCGGGACCCCCTACCCGAGATCCGCCGGTTTTGACACCGACATTGGTGCTTTCATTGAGAGTTCCTCTGTGCCGTCGCCAGAAGGAAGGATGTCTCGTCTCGTCTTTAAAGACGGTACTACTGTCGGGGGAGCTTTGGCTGTCAGCCAAACTCTCCGGCTAGGCGGTTTCATCATGACCGCCTGTTCGGCCGCCGCGCCGATGATGACTTCTCGGGTCATCGAAAACAGCCTCCACGTCAAATCGGCACTCGCCGAACAGATGGATCCAATGGAGCTCGCCTCCTTAAATGAGCTCTTAGATCGCATCGCCGCCTTGGGAGTCGCTACGGACTATGATCGGATTGGGCTTAAACCCGATCAAAGGGAGATTAACTCTCCACCGGTCACCCATCATATTGCAGTGGTGGAGGAACAATGCGGCGACCTTTCCTCCATCTTGAGGACCAACTATGTCTGGATTCCCGAGCTCTTTGAGCCGGACGACCGTTCGCGGGAGGACAACATCCAATCCCTGAACTTAGAGTCAGGTAGCGGGCCAAGATTATTGGGTCACACCCCGGAACCGGAACTTCCAAAATTGGAAATTCCTCGGCCCCTGGATCCCAGATCAGGTGAGGGTTCAGATTCAATTCCACCCACCCACCCAAACATAAGCGATCTTTCCCACATCAGGCAAGAGCCCCAGGAAACAGTACATCACTATTGGGCCAGATTCCTCCTTCCGATGAACAAGGTTAAGGACTGTCACGAGGAAGACGCAATCCTATTTTTCTGCAATAATTCCACAGACAAGGGAATCCTTAACGCCATAAATCGCCATGAGATAACACGCTTCGCTGACTTGGTGTCCATAGTACGAAAGTACTGTGCGATGGAAAGTGCCTGGAGAACCGAAATAAACTTCTGGGATAATCCGGCCCTGAATACAAACCCAGTCCGAAACAAAAGGGTGCATTATCACAATACACCCGAATCAACCACCAAAAAGCAAAAACCCTCTACAGGGTATGGAACCGTACTGGAGGGATGGCTCAACGGACCCTGCAAAATTCATTGTACAGCGGATACAATACCAACGCACGGCCTTAGAGCATGTTGGATACTCCGGCAGGTGGCCAAAAGTGGTGAGGATCTACTTCTCCCAAATACCACAGAGCACCATCCCGTGGATAACAATACGGTGCTAACAGTCTTTGAGACCTTCGCGTCAAATAATAGACGCAAGCGAACACTCTGCAGCATGGCTGAAATCTGCCACGTAGCAGCAATAAATCCATGGAGTGATACGGCTATTACCTTCAATGCTAGTGACGAACATAAATTCCGAACAGCCCGAGCACCAGCCGCGCTGGTCCTTAGTCCAATCGTGGATGGCTTTTGACTCACCAAAGTACTCATGGACGGCGGCAGCGGATTAAACCTCATCTATGAGGAAACTCTTCAAAAGATGGAAATAGACTGGAACTGCATTGAGCAAAGTAGCGCAACCTTTAGAGGAATCATCCCCAGTCGGGAAGCACGCTGTGCTGGGAAAATCACACTAGATGTGGTATTCGGCACGCTCGGATAATTACAGGTCCGAAGAAATTACATTCCAAGTGGCCCCGTTCAGCAGTGGTTATCATGCTCTTTTAGGATGGGAGGCATTCACAGTCTTCCAAGCCGTACCCCATTACGGGTACATGAAGCTCAAAATGTCCGGGCCCAACGGAATCATCACTCTCGCCAGCGATCCGGACACAGCACTCCGCGCCGAAAACAAAACAGCCGCATTGGCCCTCGAGGCATTGTCCGAAGCCCTCTCGGCCGAGGAATTAACCACGCTACGCTCCACAGTGGACAGGGATGACGTGATACTCAACAAGAGATCCAAGTCCACCTCTTTTAAACCAGCGGATGAAATAGTCAAATTCCAAGTCCACCCAACGGACCCTACAAAAACAGCCTCCATCGGGGCACAACTAAGCCCCGCTGTGGACGCCGCACTACGAGAGTTCCTGCGCGAGAACTGGGACATATTCGCCTGGCATCCCTCAGACATGCCAGGAATCCCATGCAGGCTAGCCGAGCATAGCCTTAATATCCTAAAGGGATTCAAGCCGGTCAAGCAAGCTCTTCGGCGTTTCTCCAAACCTAAAAGACAGGCCATGGGAGAGGAACTAGCCAAGTTATTGGAGGCCGGATTCATCAAAGAAATAAAACACCCGGACTGGCTAGCAAACCTGGTGATGGTACCAAAGAAGGACAAATCCTGGCGCCTTTGTGTCGATTTCAAAGACCTCAATAAAGCTTGCCCAAAGGATCCCTTCCCCCTCCCACGCATCGATCAAATCATTGATGCTACCGCAGGACACGAGTCATTGTGTTTCCTCGACGCATACTCCGGTTACCACCAAATCAAGATGGCGGAGTCCGACCAAGCCGCAACGGCATTCATCACACCATACGGTCCCTTCTGTTTTAACACAATGCCTTTTGGGCTCAAGAACGCCGGCGCAACATATCAGCGCATGATTCAGACATGTCTGGAGAAACAAATCGGCAAAACAGTAGAGGCATACGTAGACGATGTGGTTGTTAAAACCAAACACGTCGACTCTTTGATAGACGACTTGAGGCTCACATTCGACAACCTCCGAACATACGACATCAAGCTCAATCCGGAAAAATGCGTTTTCGGCGTACCAGCCGGAAAGCTCCTGGGTTTCATTGTCTCCAGTAGAGGTATCAAAGCTAATCCGGCCAAAATCCGAGCTTTGTCACAGTTGGCTACACCAACAGACCTCAAACAAATCCAGAAGTTAACTGGATGCGTGGCGGCTCTAAGCAGCTTTATCTCCCGCTTAGGAGAAAAAGCTTTACCCCTTTATCGCCTTCTTCGGTGCACTGAACACTTCGAGTGGACGGACGCTGCCACAGCCGGATTAGAAGAAATAAAGGCCATTTTGGCAACCAACCCAATCCTGGTCGCGCCAAACATTGGTGAACCAATGCAATTGTACATTGCGGCAACTCATCAAGTTGTAAGTGCAGTGCTCGTCGTCGAACGAGAAGATGCCGGACATAAATTCCCTCTTGAAAAGCTGGTATACTATGTATCCACTGTCCTCACTCCATGCAAATCACGGTACCCACATTATCAAAAGATAGCCTATGTGGTATTCATGGCGTCCCGAAAGCTACGACACTACTTTCAAGAGTGTTCGATTACGGTAGCCTCGGAAGTGCCACTCAATGATATTATAAACAACCGCGACGCTACGGGGCGGATTGCCAAATGGGCCATTGAGCTCCTCCCGTTCGACATAACATATAAACCCCGATGAGCCATTAAATCGCAAGTATTGGCCGACTTTGTCGTCGAATGGACGGAGGCCGAACTCCCTAAAGAGTACGACGCATACTCCAAGTGGATCATGCACTTCGACGGTTCTAAAATGCTGGCCGGTCTAGGGGTTGGCGTCGTCCTGACATCCCCAACCGGGGATACCGTTCAGTATGTACTGCAAATATTGTATACAAACTCCAACAATGCAGCCGAATACGAAGCTCTGTTGCATGGTCTTCGGATGGCAGTCTCCATGGGCATTCAACGCTTGGAGGTGCGTGGGGATTCAAACCTCGCAATATCCCAAATAAATGGAGACTTTGACGCCAAGGAACCGAAAATGGCGGCCTATCGAAACACCATCCTAAAAATGTCAGCTCGGTTCGAGGGGCTCGAATTTCACCATGTGGCTCGGGAAAACAGTCAGGCGGCGGATGTCCCCGCCTGCATCGGCGCAAAATGCGATACGGTCCCCTCCCCCCAACATATTTCTAGAAAGGTTGTTCAAGCCATCCGTAGTATGGGAAGGAGACACCGGTAACAATAGTCCGGACCCGGCCAAAATGCCCGATACCGAATACTCTGACACAATCGGAGGCTCTGCCACCGAAATAACACCTTCAGCCAACGTAATAATGGCCATTATTGCCCCGTGGACAGAACCATTCCTGGCCTACCTAACTAGACAGGAACTTCCGGAGGACCAAAATGAGGCACGCTGCATAGTGCAGCGATCCAAGGCCTATAGGGTCCATGAGGGAGAATTGTACAAAAAAAGCACTACCAGAGTCCTTCAAAGGTGCATCTCCGAGGAGGAAGGGCAGAATCTTTTGGCAGAAATTCACGCCGGACTCGGCGGTCATCACGCCGCAGCCCGGGCCCTTGTAAGCAAGGCCTTCCGCACAGGATTCTATTGGCCAACAGCCCGGGCAGACGCATAGGACTTGGTCCAACGTTGCACCGGTTGCCAGGTCTTTGCAAATCAAAGCCACATGCCACCCACCGCCCTCCAAACAATCCCCATTACATGGCCCTTTGTGGTCTGGGGGCTTGACATGGTTGGACCCCTTAAAGGGGGAACCCACAAGAAAAAATACTTACTGGTCATGGTGGATAAATTCACCAAATGGATAGAGGCCAAACCTGTTAAAACAGCTGCATCCGGACCAGTGATAGACTTCATATCCGGGGTTGTACACCATTATGGCGTCCCCCATAGCATCATCACTGACAATGGCACAAACTTCACGGCCGACGAGGTAAAACTCTGGTGCAGCAAAATGGGCATCAAGCTCGATTATGCTTCAGTCTATCACCCATAAACCAACGGTCAAGTCGAGCGAGCAAACGGTCTTATAATGAGCGGCATTAAACCCAGATTAGTGCATTCCTTAACGGAGTCTGACACGCACTGGGTAGAGGAGCTCGACTCCGTACTCTGGGGGCTGCGGACCATGCCGAATCGTAGTACCGGATATACACCGTTCTTTATGGTGTACGGCGCAGAGGCAGTCTTGCCCTGTGATATAATTCATGACTCACCTCAAGTGCGCATGTACGAAGAAAGAGAAGCCGAGCTCGATCGGCAGGACGGTCTGGACACCTTGGAGGAGGAGCGCGGCGTAGCCAAAGCCCGTTCCGCATTTTATCAGCAACAGGCTCGCAGATACCAAAGCAGAGAAGTACGGGCCAAAACTTATAACGTTGGCGAACTAGTTCTACGCCTGCCGGATAAGAAAAAGAACAAGCTCGAGCCCAAATGGGAAGGTCCCTTCATTATTGACCAAGTTCTGACCGGTGGAGCGTACCTACTGCGGGATGCATCGACTAGTCGACTCGAGCCCAACCCATGGAACGCGGCCAGGCTCCAAAGATTCTACGCCTAGCACCGGACTCTATGTTATTCCCTCCCTTTGTCCATTTTCTGCATATACATCATCTGTCTTGTTTCCCTTTCTTTCTTTCTCTTATTATTTCTCTAGACCTTCAAGGGTCACCTTGTGCCTCGCTTGTACATTACAGATGCGCTAGCCGCACTCTTCATACCTGGGGGCTTCTTTCATAGAAGCTTAAATTATTTATCTGGGCCTCACGCCCAACACATGTGTCATACTTCTGCATGTACCTTTTTTCACCATTATATGCATCGATATGACTTAAGTTTTGGCCAAGCTGGGTTACCTGGCTCTTGTATTTATGCCCTACATTCCCGTTAATTCGGCTAGGGCATAAGGGGAGCACCTCTGCGATTGTTACTGCCAGGTCAGCCGGATGTGTACCTCAGACTGGGTGAAGCCGAAAGCTAGCGTTCTTAAGGGAATATTCGGTCGGTGAACAAAAGATGATTTTTATTATCCATATCTACCCCTAGATGCTTTTTCTGCGTTTCTTATTGCAATCCGGACATGCACTTTAGGGCATGCTTACCCAGGGAAAGGAACCCCTAACGGAACTATTCTCCCTGGAAGATGTTTCTTACTACCCATGTAATATAACATAACTAGTTGGGCACTTGTCTAATAAAGCACTAATGACCCCTACGCCTGGTCTCCACGCATACCTCAGTTTTATATAACTGAACGGGTATTCGGATTCACTTCGGACTATCGGGCCCAGAGGTTGAAGCGAAAAGGTCCACAACGACAAATGATCTACAATCCGGCTAGAAGGCATTATACATGTCACTTTAATTACATAGTCATGCGGACTGACTAAATTCCTCCTCTATACCATCCAACAGGCGGTCCAGCTTACAATCCTGTTGAGAATACTTTGTGGCTAATTCTACTTGCCCATAAACTAAGCTAACGGGGATCTCTTTTCTGTCGGGCCCCACAGGTCCGACCTCGGCCATGTGATTTGGGTCTGCCTTGGTATACCGCGTCTTCACCATGGCCCAGGCTTCTCTGGCACCCTGTCGGCAGGCTGATATCTTCCATAAACGGAAGCGCCGCCGTGCTCCCTTCAGCTTCTCCGCAAGCTCTGCAACGCCTTCTGGCAGGGAGACGGATGGCCACAAGGCCTGGGCAATGCCCTGCATCACCTGCCGAACTTGTTCGTGCAGATATGACAGCTCAGACAAAAGATCACCCGCAGACCCGGGCATTTCCTCCGCGGGACGACCCATCAGCATACCTACAGACATAACACTGTTAGACAGCTTCTTCGCCGAACTCCTTCAAAAAGGATTTGTTCAAACACTTACTGAAAATGCCGCACCGAAGCCGCTTATTCTCCTTCTCGGAGTCCGCAAGCTGGCCCCGAACGTCTTTTAGTTCCACGTTCAGCTTAATGTTGGCGTCTTGGAGATTGTTTTTCTCCAGCATAACCTTAGTCAGCACGCGTTTGCCAGCCTCTAGCTATCGCATAACATGCTGGTTGCCCAGACTTTCTCCGGATTCATCTACAAAATCAATTGTTAGACCTGCAGATACGCCGCACACTATATGATAACCACCATTCTTTAAAGTAAATGTTACCAGCAGGAGGCTTTTTCTATTCCTGCAATGCGACAAGAGCGGCCCCCAGTTGGGTCTTGCATTCCTCCACCTCCTGGGACAACCTAGTATTCTTCTCTGTAAGAACCTGCACATTAAAGATGATCCTTAAATCAGTTCTGCTAACTGTTTCAAGTCTCAGGGGCTACTGATACATATAAATCGTCAGATTTACTCACCCGTACATCCTTTACATACCGATCCGTGGCTCTGGCTAGACCATCTTGAGCAGCACGGAGGTACGCCTCTCCAAAATTGAAGGCGTCGAACGCCTCTGGTGAGAAACAAGCGTCGTGGAGTACGGCCTGGCGGCGCCTATGATTCATGGCGCTTTCCACTTCTGAGTTTGTAGCGGATAATCTATCTGCATCCTCTATAGGGGGATTATCCGGCGCCTGCCCCATATCGCCTTCCGCCTCCATGTCCGGTCCTAGCGCCCAACTGGTGGAGGCTTGATTGGCAGCATCGCCGGACATATTCCGGCAAGCGTTCTTTTTGTTAAAGAAACGCGGGCGTCATTACATTTTGAGAAAGACGACAACCACGGAGCGGGGTTTTTCCTATACCTTTGCGCCGGCGTCTCCGTCCTGACCGCCTTCCTTTTTGGCCTACCCGGCCTCGGTACCTCTTGTTGGCGAGTTGCCGCGGGTTCGGCAGGGCGTCCCGAATGCCTTCGCTGTAAAAGATGCCATGTGTATATGGTGGGTGAAGTGCCTAAAAGGGGATCCTAGTTTTGGAGTTGGGACTTTTTGATTTTTTTCTTACCTGCGATGCAGGGAGCAGTCCGGGATAGTCGGCCGTAATGGCCACCAGGGCATCATCGCAGCTTAACTGATAGAACTTCCGGTCTATCAGTTCCACGGAGATAACCAGATCTTCTTCAAGTCCGGAATTGAGGGCCCGGTCAGGGTCCTCTGGTTGTGGAGAAGGGCTGCTGACCTCCTTTATGGCTTTTCGCAATTCCTGCCGCAAAGTGGCAAGGTGAATACTTACGACTAAGAATGCGGGAAAAATGGGAGCAGGGAGATATAACTTACCCGGCTTGGAGGATTGTACATGGAGAATCCATCTCGTGGCTTGATACGGGTGAACTCCTCTTCCTCACCCTTGAACAGTTCGGACAGAATCTTCACTAGAGCGGCAGCATTGTCCGGACCCTTACGACCGCAGCGGGTGGCGTCATCCGCCCCGTTATAACACCACAAGGGGTGCCCACGGTATTGAAGTGGCTGCACTCCCCACATTATGCAAATTGACATAATTTCGATTATTGTCAAGCCTGATCGAGCCAGTGCTTTGATTCGGTTCATCAGATAGAGGACTTCTCCGTTGTCTTCCGCCTGGGGGCGCCGTGGGCGCCAACTTCGGCGCTTCTTCAGAGGAGCATTGTTGAACTCAGGAAGACCCCGCCGAACAGGGTCTGGAAGGGGGACGTCCTCCATATAAAACCATTCTGAAGGCCAGTCTTCGGACGGCTTCTTCGGAGTACTGGACAGGTATCCGGTATCGACGATGCGCCATATTTCGGCTCCGCCCACTTGATAAAGTGATTCCCTCAGTGTGCGAGGGACAAGGCAGAATAGCCTTTTCCACAGCTCGAAGTGAGCCTCGCAGCCCAGGAACAACTCGCAGAGAGCAACATAGCCGGCGATATGCAGAATGGAGGCAGGGGTGAGATTGTGTAATTGGAGAACGTAGAACTCCAGGAGCCTGCGGAGGAATGGATGAATTGGAAATCCAAGTCCCCTTAGTAAATAAGGAACAAGGCAGACTCGTTCCCCCATGGAGGGACAAGGAAGGCTCTCCGCTTGCGCCCCGCCATTGTAGGTGGCGAGCCCGGCTCAAACGGGCACCATATACGCCGGAGGGAGAAATCCCTTAGTATGCAGCTCGACTAATCGACTGTGCGGGACTGAACACCTCTCCCAATCATCGGGCTTAGGGCTACGGGGGTGGGAGGAGGAGCTGCGGAGGTCGGCCATGCTGGAATGGATCTTTCCGAAGCACGCTCTGATGAATTCTCGCTGGGGGAGGATGATATGGATCGGATCTAAGAATCCCCGTTCCTTTAATAGACAATTTATTCATCTGGCTAGGGGGCGAATGTAAAAACGCCCTGGCGCTTCGTATTCATTCGACGTGTGGGACATAGCCCTTATTGGGCACAGAAGCCAAGAGGTTCAACATTCATGGAGCCGGACACTGCTTACGAACACTTGAAAGTTGGAGAAGAACCCGCCTTGCAATGCCGAAGACAACACTACGCGCCGGACGCATCGTCATTGAAGCCTGGTTCGGGGGCTACTGAGGGAGTCCTGGATTAGGGGGTCTCCGGACAGCCGGACTATATCCTTTGGCCGGACTGTTAGACTATGAAGATACAAGATTGAAGACTTCGTCTCGTGTCCGGATGGGACTCTACTTGGCGTGGAAGGCAAGCTAGGCAATACGGATATGTATATCTCCTCCTTTGTAACCGATCTTGTGTAACCCTAGCCCCCTTCGGTGTCTATATAAACTGGAGGGTTTTAGTCCGTAGGACAACATACAATCATACCATAGGCTAGCTTCTAGGGTTTAGCCTCTCTGATCTCGTGGTAGATCTACTCTTGTATTACCCATATCATCAATATTAATCAAGCAGGATGTAGGGTTTTACCTCCATCAAGAGGGTCCGAACCTGGGTAAAACATCGTGTTCCCTGCCTCCTGTTACCATCCGCCTTAGACACACAGCTCGGGACCCCCTACCCGAGATCCGCTGGTTTTGACACTGACACAAGCCTATGAGAATGCCAAATTGTTTAAAGAAAAGGTTAAAAGATGGCATGACAAAAGGATACAAAAGCGTGAGTTTAATGTAGGTGATTATGTATTGCTATACAACTCTCGTTTAAGATTTTTTGCAGGAAAACTTCTCTCTAAATGGGAAGGTCCTTACGTTATCGAGGAGGTCTATTGTTCTGGTCCCATAAAAATCAACAACTTCGAAGGCACAAATCCGAAGGTGGTGAACGGTCAAAGAATCAAACATTATATCTCAAGTAATCCTATAAATGTTGAAACCAATGTTATTGAAACCGTAACCCCGGAGGAATACATAAGGGACACTTTCCGGAACGTTTCAGACTCCGAAAATGAATAGGTATGTGGTACGGTAAGTAAACCGACTCCAAAACAGTTCAATGGCAATTTTTCTCCATTTTCGAATATTTAGGAAAATAGAAAAATAAGAAGCAGTCTGGGAAGGACACGAGGGCTCCACGAGGGTGGAGGGCGCGCCCTACCCCCTGGGCGCGCCCCTTGCTGCATGGGCACCTCGTGCGCTCTCCGGACTCCGTTTTCTTACACGTTACGTATTTCGGTCGGTAAAAATTCATTATATAATCTCCCAGAGGTTTTGACTCCTGTATCACGCAGATATCTCCTGTCTTTGTTTCGAGCTGTCCTGCTGCAGATTAGATCAACATGTCGTCCCAGGATTCGGAAGGAGAAAGCTATGTGGCTGACTACCTTGCAGATCCTAAGGTCTATGGGGATGTGGAGCATTGTGGTTGGACTACAGAAGAAGAAGAGGACTATGAACCCAAGGGAAGGGAGGAGACGAGCTCAGAAGAAGACGAAGTCCCATTACCTCAAGCCTCCCAGATAGAGTAAAGAAACCTAAGATCGAGTTTATCCCTTTTCGCCTCTTGCAGGAAAACAAGCGGGAACTGTGCAAAACGATACTGAGCCTGGAGCAGGAGATCGATGACCTAAGGGACCAAAATTCTGTCCTCAAGCACAAATTAAGGAAGAAGCCTACGCCATCAACAAAACCATCACCTCCTTCACCGGCAAAAGAGATATAATCATAAGGGTATGGGCACCCCCTTGGCAACTGCCAAGCTTGGGGAGTGCCCCGGTATCATATCACCATCACTTCTATCTTTACCGTTTTTCTTAGTTTGGTCCTTTTGATAATATTTTGATCTAGTAGAATAAAAGTTTTAGTATGATCTAGTCGTGAGTTTTGCTTTATGATCCTTCTATGTAATCAAGTCTGTGAGCTATATATAATAAAGATTAGTGTTAAGTCAAGGGCTTGATTATTTTGCCATGATCTTGAGTGAATAAAAGAAAAGAGAAAGAAATAAAAAACAAAGAGATCATGTGGATCTTATGGAGAGTAATGAGATCACATAGAAAGAGTATGATGAATAAAAGTTGTTGAGAGTTGACAAACATAGTTTTGGTCATCGTTGCAATTAATAGGAAGTAATAAAGAAAGAGAGGTATTCACATATAAATACACTATCTTGGACATCTTTTATGATTGTGATCACTCATTAAAATATGACATGCTAAAGAGTAGATGTTGGACAAGGAAGACAACGTAATGGGTTATGTTTTCTTACATATGAGATAAACTATATTGTCATGGATCATCCAACATGATTGAGCTTGCCTTTCCCCCTCATGCTAGCCAAATTCTTTGCACCAAGTAGAGATACTACTTGTGCTTCCAAACACCCTTAAACCAGTTTTGCCATGAGAGTCCACCATACCTACCTATGGATTGAGTAAGATCCCTCAAGTAAGTTGTCATCGGTGCAAGCAATAAAAATTGCCCTCTAAATATGTATGACTTATTAGTGTGGGAGAAAATAAGCTTTATATGATCGTGTGATACAGAAGAAATAAAAGCGACGGACTGCATAATAAAGGTCCATATCACAAGTGGCAATATAAAGTGACGTTCTTTCGCATTAAGATTTTGTGCATCCAACCATAAAAGCGCATAACAACCTCTGCTTCCCTCTGCGAAGGGTCAATCTTTTACTTTTATCTCCTACCTTGCATAAGAGTCATGGTGATCTTCACCCTTCCTTTTTACATTTTATCTTTTGGCAAGCACAACATGTTGGAAAGATCCTGGTATATATGGCTAATTGGATGTGAGTTTTCATGAACTATTATTGTTGACATTACCCTTGAGGTAAAACGTTGGGAGGCAAAACTATAAGCCCCTATCTTTCTCTGTGTCCGATTAAAACTCCATACCCATAAGTATTGCATGAGTGTTAGCAATTGTGAAAGACTATATGATAGTTGAGTATGTGGACTTGCTGAAAAGCTCTTATATTGACTCTTTCCTATGTTATGACAAATTGCAATTGCTCCAATGACTGAGATTATAGTTTGTTAGTTTTCAATGAAGTTTATGATTCATACTTGAAATTGTGATTGAATTGTTACTCTAGCATAAGAGATCATATGACAAGAATTATATAAGTTGTTGTTCTAAGAATGATCATGATGCCCTCATGTCCGTATTTTATTTTTACCGACACCTCTATCTCTAAACATGTGGACATATTTTTCGATTTCGGCTTTTGCTTGAGGACAAGCGAGGTCTAAGCTTAGGGGAGTTGATACGTCCATTTTGCATCATGCTTTTATATCGATATTTATTGCAATATGGGCTGTTATTACACATTATGTCACAATACTTATGCCTATTCTCTCTTATTTTACAAGGTTTACATAAAGAGGGAGAATGTCGGCAGCTGGGATTCTGGGCTGGAAAAGGAGCAAATATTAGAGACCTATTCTGCACAGCTCCAAAAGTCCTGAAACTTGATAGAAGTCATTTTCAGAATATATAAAAAATACTGAGCGCAAGAAGTTCCAGAGGGGGCCACACCCCGGCCACGAGGGTGGGGGCGCACCCCCCTTCCTCATGGGCCCCTAGTAGCCCTTCGATGCCCATCTTCTGCTATATGGAGTCTTTTGTTGAGGAAAATATCATAAGCAAGCTTTCGGGACGAGACTCCGCCACCACGAGGCGGAACCTTGGCGGAACCAATCTAGGGCTCCGGCGGAGCTGTTCTGCCGGGGACACTTCCCTCCGGGAGGGGGAAATCATCACCATCGTCATCACCAACGCTCCTCTCATCGGGAGGGGGGACAATCTCCATCAACATCTTCACCAGCACCATCTCCTCTCAAACCCTAGTTCATCTCTTGTCCAATTCTTGTCTCTAAGTCTGGGATTGGTACCTATGGGTTGCTAGTACTGTTGATTACTCCTTGTAGTTGATGCTAGTTGGTTTATTTGGTGGAAGATCATATGTTCAGATCCTATATGCATATTAATACCCCTCTGATTATGAACATGAATATGCTTTGTGAGTAGTTACGTTTGTTCCTGAGGACATGGGAGAAGTCTTGCTATTAGTAGTCATGTGAATTTGGTATTCGTTCGATATTTTGATGAGATGTATGTTGTCTCTCCTCTAGTGGTGTTATGTGAACGTCGACTACATGACACTTCACCATTATTTGGGCCTAGAGGAAGGCATTGGGAACTAATAAGTAGATGATGGGTTGCTAGAGTGACAGAAGCTTAAACCCTAGTTTATGCGTTGCTTCGTAAGGGGCTGATTTGGATCCATATATTTCATGCTATGGTTAGGTTTACCTTAATACTTTTTATTATAGTTGCGTATGCTTGCAATAGAGGTTAATCATAAGTGGGATGCTTGTCCAAGTAAGGACAGCACCCAAGCACCGGTCCACCCACATACCAAATTATCAAAATACTGAACGTGAATCATATGATCGTGATGAAACCTAGCTTGACGATAATTCCCATGTGTCCTCGGGAGGGCCTTTCTCTATATAAGAATTTGTCCAGGCTTGTCCTTTGCTACAAAAAGGATTGGGCCACCTTGCTGCACTTTATTTACTTTTGTTACTTGTTGCTCGTTACAAATTATTTAATCACAAAACTATCTGTTACCTATAATTTTAGTGCTTCCAGAGAATACCTTGCTGAAAACCGCTTATCATTTCCTTCTGCTCCTCGTTGGGTTCAACACTCTTACTTATCGAAAGGACTACGATAGATCCCCTATACTTGTGGGTCATCAATTTTCTCCATCTTGATCTTGTGATCATCGACAACATCGGCAACATGCAACTCCAATTCCATCTTCTCCCCCTCAATTCTTTTCAATTTTTCTTTCAAATACTCGTTTTCTCTTTCAACTAAATTTAACCTTTAGACAATAGGGTCGGTTTGAATTTTCGGTTCACATACCTCCTATATAAAAATATCTATGTCAACTTGATGGGCATAATTTGTCATAAACACGAAATGCAACAAATAGTTATAAAAGAGAATATACCACATCCGAATCATAACCCAGACGAGGGCCGACGGGGACGGATATCAAAACCATGGCACTATGTATAACAAACAACGTACGGGTAAGATAATTATACGAGTAACTATATATGTAAATCACACAAACATGATTTTTTTAATATAAAAATGATAAGAACAAGAGGCTCACCACAAGGTGGTGCCGGCGATGGGATGGTGCGGGCGATCGACGGTGGTTACGACGGAGATGGGAAGGCACTAAGTAAACCACACCTACATATGCAAACTAAGAGTTATTTTGACCTCAGCTTGCATATAAATCAAATACTACCACATATAATTCCTCCCAAAATAAAACCCACAAATCACTATACTTATAGAGCATTGCAAGAGCTAATCTAGCAATGAGAGATGAAAGGACAAAGTTGCTAAAATTTGTGATCACTTGGATGGATGGGGTGCCTTCGAATCTTCACAAATTTTGGCAAAAATGGAGTGTGAGCTCGAGAGGAAGAGGAAGCAAACAAAGGAGGGAGGAAAGGGGAAGAACAGAGCACTCGGGCTCGACGAAGGGGTTTATATAGGATGACCTTTAGTACTGGTTGGTTATATGAACCGGGACTAAAGGTGAATCTCTAGTACCGGTTCATATAACCAACCGGTGCTAAAGGTGCTGGTGGGGCCCCAGCCTGACACAAGCCTGCCACCACGTCATTAGTACTGATTCGTGGCACGAACCGGTACTAACGATCGCCGCCCGCCTAGCCATTAGAACCGGCACTAATGAGCACATTAGTGTCGGTTCAGTTACAAACCGGGACTAGTGATGCTCACGTAAAGTAGTTTTTCTACTAGTGTTGTCTTGCATGTTGCATACAGTGTCTAGCTTGGATTGCTTCTTATTTGTTGAAATGGCTTCTGCTTGGGTTACACAAACAATTGTGAATATGCCATGTCGTCCTATTTTTCGTACATATTCCATCCTGGTATCATGTGTTTGCCTTACATCTCGCATTCTTTTCTAGCTTGTACTACTTCTAATTTGTTGAAATGGCACTTATGATGAGACAATTTAACTTGGTAGAGTGATATTTGTTGCATATTTCATATGGTTTCTAGCTTTCATTGCTTCTAATTTGTTGAAATGCCTTCTGCTTAGTTTACACATCATAAGCTATGAATATGCAATGATGTGAATATGCAATGGCACTAATGACGAGAGACCTTTAACTTGGTAGTGTGATGTTGTTTGCATCTTGCGTATGATTTATTTCTTGCACTTCTTCACATTTGTTTAAACGCCAGTTATGACGAGACACTATAAATTTGGCAGAGCGATATTTGTAGCATCTTTCATATGGTGTATACCTTCCATTGCATTGCTTTTAATTTAGTGAAATGTCTTCTGCTTAGTTTACACATCATAGTTCTGATTATCTCATGTCGTCATGTTTTTCGTACATATTACATCCTCCTATCATGTGGTTGTCTAACATCAAAGTTCAGTTCGTCTATATCACGCATCAATTTTTTCTGAAGAACTAAATTGTTATTCCTTTTTCTTGTCGGCTTGACTTAACATGGCACAGAGAAAGAGGAAGGAACACAGAATAACAGGGAATGGTGTTAGTACTAAGGACACACGGAAATGGAAGCGGAAGAATCTTGCAGATTCTGCTGGTACTGATGGTGCAATAGGAGGTCAAAGTCCAGCAGAAAATTGTACAAACGGGGTATCCTGTGCTACATGAGCTGTAGAACAAGCCAAACAGAAACCAATGGCTGCCATCAAACAAGCAGAGACAACCCTTGTTGTTGCAACACCTTCCACAGTACCACCAGCTGCACAAGTTACTCGTTTGGCAACTCAGCTAGCAGCACGTTCCCAAGCTCCCTTGCCACTTGACACTACTTCCAAAGCACTCTTGACACAAGACTAGATGGCAAGATAAGATGAACTTTGTGAGCTTCAACAGCAAGAAGGTAGTTGCTGGAGTCAAGTTACAGTTGCATGCTTCTTTATATGTAGTCTCACAGTTTGATGTACACTAACACTTCCTATGTTCGTTTTTGGACTAGCACCTAGGCGCAAGAGGAAACAAACATCAGGGATAATTCTCGATAGGTTAACTAAATCTAGAGCAGGAAGAATGGAGATCCATTTTGAGGTAGGTTTAAAAAGGCCACGTGATGCTACAGAGTCAGCCAAGTTAGTATTAGAGGCAGCGGTTGCCGTTAGGTGTCATGTACATATCCTCCCAACATGGATTCAGTACAGGAATGACAAAGACGAAACCCAGTTCAACATCTTCCTCGACCATTTATCTGTAAGTATGGTTATGTATGGAAACTAGTAATATCGTCTTGCTCTATCCCATACTTTCTAGGTTGCTGATAATGAGACTCCCATAATTTTCAACAGATGAGGTTCAAGTTGGATAGCCAAGATGATGCAACCAGACAAGCTTGCACCCATGTTTTCAAGTCTGCTCTGTGACAGTATCTGCATAACTTGAGGAAAACTCACTTTGAAGGCAAGGCTAACAGTGAACTTGCCCAAACATCTCCAGTGGAAAATATATCGCATGAAGACTGGAGAGGCCTCGTTAAACACTGGTCTGATCCAAAGTATGAGGTACGTTATATGTATGTCATCAGATCACATGTTGAACTCCTATTTACGCATGTGCCTCACAAATCTATCTTCTTGTAGGTGAACTATTCAAAGAACAAGGCCAGCCATATGAAAGTGAAATTCCAACAGACGGCGGGATCTCGTAGCTATATTGCACACAGCGAGGCTCTTGTAATTAGCTGTTGTTTCACTCTTTTCATTGTACCATATTATCATATCTATATTGACTTGTTCCAAATGCAGAGGAAAGCCCACAAGGACCAAAAAGTACCTGAACCAAATGTTGTGGAAATCTTCAAGGACTGTCACACCAGCAAGACGAAGGGCATGACTACACCAGTCAAATCCGCTGTTGTAAGTCCTTAATCCTCATGCCTTTTAACTACTACTTACTCTGACTTGTGCATTGAACTGCATGGTTTGCAGCCAATGTCTATTACTCTTTTCAATTTTATACACAATTGTCTTAGTGTATCATTGCACCTTACAAGGTTTAAAAGAGAGGAGTGATGTTCCTTTGATCTTGATCTGTAATCTAGTTCCATGCTGGACTTGCCCACACAATGCTACAATTGCCTATTTGTCTGTTCTCGGTTGTTTTGTGATATGAATGATGTCATACTATGCTTACCGTATTATAAACTTTGTCTCTTTGTCCTTAGTTGTCAATACAATGTGAAGAAATAGACAATACATTAGCCATGGTACATGGTCATATGTTTGGAACCTGGTTTTATTATGTATTTTGCAGTAAAATACAACTAATATTTTACATTGGTTCACCAGAATAAGTTCTGTATATAGAGTAAAGCTATTTTGTTTGGTTTTGATGCCTCCTTAATATCTTCTGTTCTGGTACTACTAATGTAAAAACTCAACTTCTCAGCAAGCTATGGAAAAAATGGTGGAACCACCACCTTCTGAAGGTGACGAGGCAACTATAACCGCAATGTCACCTCTTGCTGCAGTGGGTCAGTACGTGTTCACTAACAGTGCCAAAAACACGTTCATGCGTAATACTGGGTTGGTTGTTAAGGCAATCTCGTCCAAACTGCCTCATGATCAAGATATGCAAGCTCAAAACAATGTTATATCTGCGCTCCAGACACAAGTGCATTCCCTAACAGAGACCCTTTGTGAAACAAGCACAACCATTGTTTGATGTCATCAAGATATGAATGGTTTTGAAACCAGACTATCAGACATTTGCTATGTTGTTCAGGAGCCTAGGAGAAATGTAGGCGAAGGTTATGGTGCTCCATGGGAGAATACAGCATGAAAACGTAATAGTCAGGTCAAACGAAGTGAGCTTTTGAACTTCTAGTGGTGCATTTATCTGCCAGACTGTTAACTTTTATGCCAACCTTTCTTTTGTTTTATGGTTGTAATTCGTTTTGTTGCGATACAAAATTTGTTCTTAACATGCAGCCACCGGCTGAAGAAAACAGCAAGCCATTTTTGTATAGTGTAGGATGTTCCCTATATTTGCACCAGTGGTGAACTTTGATGCCCAGTGGATGTAATCTGTGCAATTGCATTAATAGCCTAGCGTTAGTTTTGTTTCCCTGGTTTTCTAGTGGCCGCAACAACCATGGGCTATATACGGACCGTGGTAACCTTGACCCTGCTACATGCCGTAGGATCCATGGGCCTCCTACGGGCCATCGGATAAATGGGCCTCCAACGGGCCATAGTATCGGTGGCCTTGGGCCATCGGATAAATGGGTCCACATGGGCCGTAAACGGGCGTAATTGGTATCGGGCCAGCATAGTAACGGGCCGTTAATAGGCCGGAAGCCAGCAAAGGCTTAATTCTGTCACAGGCATAACGGGTCGTTAATGGGCCAGAATATAGGACGGGCTGGAAACGGCGCAACGGGTTAACAGGCCACAAACGGGCCGATTCTATCCACGGGCCAAATTTGGCCCATTAGGAGAATGGGCTGGAAGTAATCGAGGGCCGGAATGGAGCCCAAGAACGTATGGCCCATTAGTAGGCCGAAAACTAACATGGGATGGAAATGGCCCATGTGAATCATGGGCCGTTAATGGGTACAAAGAAATTTATTGTACATTATGGGCTAGAGTCACCGTGGGCCACTAAAGGTCCTAAAGATACGAAAGGCCTCATATGGGCCGAAAGACGTCATGGGCCATACATGGGCCGAAAGTGAAACGGGTTGGTGTTATATTCGACGGACCACATGACGCTATTGGGCCAATTTCAGGAAGGCCCTAATGGGCCGTGAGTTACCGGGCCGAAAATGGGCTATTTGCGAACACACCGTTAATAGGCTTTTCATGGGTCGACCCGCTAACTTTTGACCAAGTCAAACGGGGCGGCCTCTATAAGCTAAATGGGCCAGTGGTGGGCCGTCGCACATGTCGACATATCATAGACACCTATCTGACCCAATGACGAGCTGACATGTGTTTCCTGCGGCCAATGAGAATTTTACATATGGACAATCCCTATTGGCCCGGGCTGTTAACGAATTAACGGATCCAAAACCGGACCCGATAGCTTAATGCCGACTCGTTACGGTGGATGCCACGTGTCGGTTACCCTTGAAGAAAGCACTTCCATGACGCGCCATTTATCGTCATGGAAGTGAACACTTCCATGATGATAATTTTGGTATTGTCATGGAACACTTCTATGACAACACAGGTATGACTATCTTGATTTTGTCATAAAATCTTCATGGATGTACATGCATGACAGAAAACGTGACCTACTGTGACAAACACGTATCATCACGGAAGTGTATATTTTTGTAGTGGGGGCGACGAGCTCGAAGCTTGAGAGGTTGAGATCTTCATACACGCCCCTAGGTTTGAACCTTCTTGGGTCTGCAGAGCCCCAAATCCAGCACAATCGTAGTCCTTTCGATAAGAGTGTCGAACCCAACGAGGAGCAGAAGGAAATGATAAGAGGTTTTCAGCAAGGTATTTTTTGTAGGCACTGAAATTATCGGTAACAAATAGTTTGGTGATAAGATAATTCATAATGGGTAACAAGTAACAAGTGTAGCAAAGGTGCGGCAAGGTCGCCCAATCCTTTTTGTAGCAAAGCATAAGCCTAGACAATCTCTTATATAAAGCAAAGCGCTCCCGAGGACACATGGGAATTACTGTCAAGTTAGTTTTCAACATGCTCATTTGATTCGCATTCGTAATTTGATATGTGGATTGACCGGTGCTTGGGCCATGTCCTTACTTGTACAAGCCTCCCACTTATGATTAACCCCTGTCACAAGCATCCGCAACTATGAAAGAAGAATTAAGATAAATCTAACCATAGCATCAAACATGTGGATCCAAATCAACCCCTTACGAAGCAACACATAAACTACGGTTTAAGCTTCTGTCACTCTAGAAACCCATCATCTACTTATTACTTTCCCAATGCCTTCCGCTAGGCACAAATCATGGTGAAGTGTCATGTAGTCGACGTTCACATAACACCAATAGAGGAAAGACAACATACATCTCATCAAAATATCGAACGAATACCAAATTCACATGATTACTTATAGCAAGACTTCTCCCATGTCCTCAGGAACAAATGTAACTACTCACAAACCATGTTCATGTTCAATATGAGAGGGGTATTGAATATCATTAAGGATCTGAACATATGATCTTCCACCAAATAAACCAACCTCGAGACGGCGGCACCCTAGATTGCTTCTGCCCAGGTTCCGCCTCGAGACGGCGGCTCTACATCCCGAAAGCTTCCTTATGATTTTTTCAGGGTCAAAACCCTTCATATAGCAAAAGATTGGCAGCAGGTGATGGCCAGGGGGCCCACAAGTCCTCGGGGCGCGCCCATCGGGATTGTGGCCACCTGGTGGGTCCCCTTCTGTTGTTTCTTCGCACGATATTTTTTATATATTCCAAAACAATTCTCCGTGAAGTTTTAGGACATTTGGAGTTGTGCAGAATAGGTATCTCAGATTTGCTCCTTTCCGGTCCAGAATTCCAGCTGACGACATTCTCCCTCTTTGTGTAAACCTTGTAAAATAAGAGAGAAAAGGCATAAGTATTGTACCATAATGTGAAATAACAACCCATAATGCAATAAATATAACCATAAAAACATGATGCAAAATGGGCGTATCAACTCCCCCAAGCTTAGACCTCGCTTGTCCTCAAGCGAAAGCCCAAATTGATAATCATGACCACGTGTTTAGAGATAGAGGTGTCGATAAAATAAAATACAGACATGAGGGCAACATGATCATCTTTAGAACAGAAACATATATTGTCATATAAATTCTTATGCTAAAGTGACAATTCATTCACAAGGTAAAGTATGAATCGAGAACTTTATTGAAAACTAACAAACTATGATCTCGGTCTTTGAAACAATTGCAATTTATCATAATATCGGAAAGAGTCAATGTAAGAGCCTTTTAGCAACTTCACATATTCAACCATCATTTAATCTTTCATAATTGCTAATGCTCACGCGATACTTATGAGATCAAAGCTTCAATCAAACACATAAGAAGATAGGGGCTTATAGTTTCGCCTCCCAACCATTTACCTCAAGGGTAATGTCAACAATAATAATTTATGATCACCTACATCCAAGTGGGTACACATGTCTAGATCATCCCCAACACATAGTGCTTGACAAAAAGAGAAATATAAAAAGAAGGGTCAAGATCACCATGACTCTTGTATACGGGTAGAAGGTGAAAGTAAAAGATAGGCCCTTCGCAAAGGGAAGCAGCGGTTGTCATGTGCTTTTATAGTTGGATGCACAAAATCTTAATGCAAAAGAACGTCACTTTATATTGCAGCTTGTGATAAAGAACTCTATTATCCAGTCCGTCGCTTTTATTTCTTCCATATCACAAGTTCATCTAAAGCTTATTTTCCTCGCACTAAAAGATCTACATATTTAGAGATAAATTTGTATTGCTTGCACCGATGAAAACTTACTTGAAGGATCTTACTCAATCCATAGGTAGATATAGTGGACTCTCATGGCAAAATTGGGTTCATGAATTTTGATTGCACAGGTAGTATCTCTACTTGGTGCACAAGATTTGGCTGGCATAGGATGAGAAGCAAACTCAACGTGTTAGAGGATCCATGACAATATAACTTCTATTCAGATATAAGAAAACATAACTCATTATGTTGTCTTACTTGTCCAACATCACCCTTTTAGCATACAATATTTTAATGAGTGCTCACAATCACAAAAGATGCCCAAGATAGTGTATTTATATGTGAGACCTCTCTTTCTTTATTACTTCCTATTAATTGCAACAATGACCAAAACTATGTCTGTCAACTCTCAACAAATTTCATGTGACATACTTCTTTATATGTGAAGTCATCACTTTTCATAAGAGTATATATAATATTTTTATTTTTATTTATTTTATTAAATTTTACTTTTCAAAGATAAAAGAAAGAAAGCAAGGCCCTCAACTCAAAACTAATCTTTATTATATAACTCATGCACTCGATTAGATAGATAGATCACAAAGCAAAACTCAAAAACTAGATCATACTAAAAACTTATATTCTACTAGGTAACAATATAACCAAAAGTATCAAACTAAGAAAACTGATAAAAGTAAAGATGTGATGCTGATATGATACCGGGTCACCTCCCCCATTCTTGGCACAAGCCAAGGGGAGTGCCCATACCCATGTTCTCAAGTCTCCTTCTTCAGAGGTGGTGGTGGTGAAGTTGATGATGTGGTAGGCTTGTCTTCCGTCTTCCAAGGCATAGGCTCGGCATCATAAAAGGATGAATGAGTCTCCGGAATCCTCAAATCTGCAGCTAAACTCATCTTCTTAAATCTGTATTCATACTCACAGTTTTGGTTTTGCAGGTCATAGATCTGGGCTTGCGGGTGCTCGATTTTCTTATGAAGCTTGAAGATGGCCTATCGAATATCATTGTTGTCCAACATGTGGTCACGGGTGAATTCTGTGATCATGGAGTGGTTGGCGTTGAGTCCGCGTTCCACCATCCCTTGGCACTTGAAGACCTCCTGCTCCACCGCTTCGAGCCTGGCCTCCACGCTTCGGGTCCGCCTTGGCCCTTGAACATCCCGGATGTGAAGCACCCCCTCACGCATCTCAATGGTTTGAGGGTGTTGCATCACCTCCGGAAGATAGGTTGCTGACCTTCTCGTAGAACTTGTCTCAATGGTTTGAGGGTGTTGCATCACCTCCGGAAGATAGGGGTTGCTGACCTTCTCGTAGAACTTGTCCTTGGGGGCGCTTGGAGACGTCATGGCAATCTAGATCTCCTAGAAAAATAGCTCCAAATAAGAATAGAGGATATTCTCGTGATACGATGGTCTAAACCTTCGGGGGATTATATAATGATTTTTTACCATGCAAAAGAAGTATTATGGGAGAAAACGGAGTCCAGAGGGCACACAAGGTGTCCACAAGCCTGGGAGGCGCGCCCAGAGGGGTAGGGCACGCCCCCACGGCTTGTCGTCTCCTCGTGCGCTATTCGGACTACTTCTTAATTTCCTAATTTTTAAATATTCCAAAATGGATTAAAATTACTTTTGGGAAACTTTTGAGTCGGTTTACTTACCCTGTCACATACCTATTCCTTTTCAGGATTCTAGAGCGTTCTGGATGGTTTCCCTTATGTACTCCTCCGGTGTTATGGTATGAATAATGTTAGTTTCAACATTTATGGGAGTACCTGAGATATAATGTTTGATTCTTTTCCCATTCACCACCTCCGGGTTATTGCCCTCGGCATTGTTGATAGTGTAAGGCCCTTCCCATTTGGAGAGAATTTTCCTTGCAAAAAATCTTAAACGGTAGTTATATAGCAAGACCTTATCTCCTACATTAAATTCCCGCTTTTGTATTCTTTTATCATGCCATCTTTTAACTTTCTCTTTAAACAACTTGGCATTTTCATAGGCTTGGGTTCCACATTCATCAAGTGAGCTAATGTCAAATAACCTCTTCTCACCGACAAGTTTGAAATCATAGTTGAGCTCTTTAATTGCCCAATAAGCCTTATGTTCTAATTCAAGAGGTAAGTGATATGATTTTCCATATACCATTTTGTAAGGAGACATGCCCATAGGATTCTTATAAGCAGTTCTATAAGCCCATAGTGCATCATCAAGTTTCTTTTCTAGATCTATTAACAAACTTTTGCAAGATCAATTTTATCTCTCTGTTACTTAATTCTACTTGACCACTAGACTAAGGATGATATGTAGATGCAATTATATGGTTGACATCAAACTTACCAAGCAATTTACGGAAAACACCATGAATAAAGTGTGAACCACCATCAGTCATCAAAAATCTAGGGACTCGAAACCTCGAGAAAATAACTTCTTTAAGCATTTTAATAGAAGTGTTGTGATCAGAACTACTAGTTGGGATAGCTTCTACCCAATTAGTAACAGAATCAACAACAACTAAAATATGTGTATACCCATTAGAGGAAGAAAAAGGTCCCATATAATCAAATCCCCAAACATCAAATGGTTCAATAACAAGTGAATAATTCATAGGCTTTTCCCGGGGTCTACTTATATTACCAATTCTTTGACATTCATCCCAAGACAAGACCAACTTACGAACATCTTTGAAAAGAGTAGGCCAATAAAAACCAGATTGTAATACCTTGTGTGCAGTTTTGTCTCCAGCATGGTGTCCTCCGTAGGCCTCGGAGTAAGACTTGCTTAGGATATGTTCCTATTCATGCTCAGGTACACAATGTCTAATAACACCATCTACTCCTTATTTATAAAGGTGTGGGTCATCCCAGAAGTAATGTCTTAAATCATAGATTTTTTTCTTTTGTTGGTATGTAAAACTAGGTGGTATAAATTTAGCAACAATATATTTAGCATAGTTTGCATGCCATGGAGTACTACGAGAATCATTTATAACGGCTAATTTTTCATCAGGAAAGCTATTATCAATAGGTAGGGGGTCATCAAGAATATTTTCTAACCTAAACAAGTTGTCTACTACGGGGTTCTCAGTTCCCTTTCTATCAATAATGTGTAACTCAAATTCTTGTAGCAAGAGAACCCACCTAATGAGTCTAGGTTTGGCATCTTTCTTTTCCATAAAGTATTTAATAGAAGCATGATCAGTCTGCATAGTTATTTTAAAATCAACAATATAAGATCTGAATTTATCACAAGGAAACACAACTGCTAAAAATTCTTTTTCAGTGGTAGCATAATTTCTTTGAGCATTGTCTAGAGTTTTACTAGCATAATGGATAATATTTAATTTGTTATCAACTTTTTGTCCTAGAACAGCACCAACAACATAGTTGCTAGCATCACACATAATTTCAAAGGGTAGGTTCCAATCAGGTGGTTGAACAGGAGGTGCAGAGATTAAGGCTTTCTTAAGGATGTCAAAGGTTTCTACGCAATCATCATAAAAAACAAGTGGAACATCTTTTTGCAAAAGATTAGTAAGAGGCCTAGAAATTTTAGAGAAGTCTTTGATAAATCTCCTATAGAAACCAGCATGACCAAGGAAACTTCTTATACCTTTGATATCTTTAGGACACTGTATTTTTTCAGTAGCATCTACTTTAGCTTTATCATCTTCAATACCTCGTTTAGAAATTTTATGCCCCAAGACAATACCTTCATTAACCATAAAGTGGCACTTCTCCCAATTCAGGACAAGATTAGTTCTTCACATCTCTAGAAAACTTGATCAAGGTTGCTTAAGAAATCATCAAAAGAAGTTCCGTAAACAGAAAAATCATCCATGAGAACCTCAACAATCTTTTCATAAAAGTCGGAGAATATAGCAGTCATACATCTTTGAAAGGTAGTAGGTGCATTGCATAAACAAAAAGGCATACGCCTTTAGGCAAAAGTACCAAAAGGGCATGTAAAAGTAGTTTTTTCTTGATCCTCTTGTGACACGCGTATTTGGGAAACTAGAATATCCATCTAGAAAGCAAAAAATGTGTATGTTTTAACAGTCTTTCTAGCATTTGAGCAATGAAAGGTAGAGGGTAATGATCTTTCCTAGTACCTTAGTTTAATTTTCTAAAATCAATTACCATTCTATAACTTGTGACAATTCCCTGTGGGATCAATTTATTTTTATCATTAGGAACAACAGTAATGCCTCCCTTATTAGGGACACAATGAACAATACTTACCCATCTACTATGAACTATAGGATAGATTATACCTACTGATACGTCTCCAACGTATCTCTAATTTTTTTATTGTTCCATGCTATATTATATCCTGTTTTGGACATTATTGGGCTTTATTATACACTTTTATATTATTTTTGGGACTAACCTATTAACCGGAGGCCCAGCCCATAATTGCTGTTTTTTTGCCTAATTTAGGGTTTCACAGAAAAAGAATATCAAACGGGGTCAAAACGGAATGAAACATTCGGGAACGTGATTTTCGAAACGAACATGATCCAGAGGACTTGGACCCTTCGTCAAGACATCAACCAGGAAGGCACGAGGTAGGGGGCGCGCCCTCCACCCTCGTGGGGCCCACGTTGCTCCACCGACGTACTTCTTCCTCCTATATATACCTACGTACCCCTAAACTACCAGATACGGAGTCAAAACCTAATTCCACCGCCGTAACTTTCTGTATCCGTGAGATCCCATCTTGAGGCCTTTTCCGGAGCTCCACCGGAGGGGGCGTCGATCACGGAAGGCTTCTACATCAACACCATCGCCTCTCCGATGAAGTGTGAGTAGTTTACTTCAGACCTTCGGGTCCATAGTTATTAGCTAGATGGCTTCGCCTCTCTTTTTGGATCTCAATACAAAGTTCTCCCCCTCTCTTGTGGAGATCTATTCGATGTAATCTTCTTCAGCTGTGTGTTTGTTGAGACCGATGAATTGTGGGTTTATGATCAAGTTTATCTATGAACAATATTTGAATCTTCTCTGAATTCTTTTATGTATGATTGGTTATCTTTGCAAGTCTCTTCGAATTATCAGTTTGGTTTGGCCTACTAGATTGATCTTTCTTGCAATGGGAGAAGCGCTTAGCTTTGGGTTCAATCTTGTGGTGTCCTTTCCCAGTGACAGTAGGGGCAGCAAGGCACGTATTGTATTGTTGCCATCGAGGATAACAAGATGGGGTTTATTTCATATTGCATAAGTTTATCCCTCTACATCATGTCATCTTGCTTAAAGCATTACTCTGTTCTTTTGAACTTAATACTCTAGATGCATGATGGATAGCGGTCGATGTGTGGAGTAATAGTAGTAGATGCAGGCATGAGTTGGTCTACTTGTCTCGGACGTGATGCCTATATACATGATCATACCTAGATATTCGCATAACTATGCTCAATTCTGTCAATTGCTCAACAGTAATTTGATTACCCGCCGTAATATTTATGCTCTCGAGAGAAGCCACTAGTGAAATCTATGGCCCCCGGGTCTATTCTCCATCATATTAATCTTCCAATACTTAGTTATTTATTTTGCCTTTTATTTTACTTTGCATCTTTATTTCCCTTTATCATAAAAATACCAAAAATATTATCTTATCATATCTCACTCTCGTAAGTGACCGTGAAGGGATTGACAACCCCTTTATTGCGTTGGTTGCGAGGAGTTTATTTGTTTGTGTAGGTGCGAGGGACTCGTGCGTGGCCTGCTACTAGATTGATGTCTTGGTTCTCAAAAACTGAGGGAAATACTTACGCTACTTTTCTGCATCACCCTTTCCTCTTCAAGGGAAAACCAACGCAGTGCTCAAGAGGTAGCACCTACTTCCTGAAGCTTTAATATTTCATTTCTGACCACTTCTTTCATCGTTGGATTTAATCATTGCTGGTGATCAACAACTGGTTTAGTATCAGGTTTCATAATAATTTTAGCTGACATAGAGTGGAACTAATGCCCCTAAGATCATCAAGAGTATATCCAATAGCAGCACAGTGCTTATTTAGAGTTTCCAGTAATCTTTTTCTTCATGCTCTGAAATGTTAGCACTAATAATAAGTGGATATGTCTTCTTTTCATCGAGATAAGCATATTTCAGAGTATCAGGTAATTGTTTAAGATCAAACACAAGACCGCTCTTGGGTGGTAGAGGACCTCCAAGAGTCTCAACAGGCAAATTGTATTTCAAAACAAGCATTTGTTTAAAGATTATCTCATCTATTTTGTTTCTTTCATTTATATGCATATCATTTTGATGGTCTAGCAAATATTGTTCTAATGGATCAGTAAGAGGCATGAGAATAGAAGCAAGACCAATAATTTCATCCTTACTAGATAATTCTTTATAATGAGGTTGTCTACAAAATTTAGAGAAATTAAACTCATGAGACACATCACAAAAGCTTACACTAACAATTTCTTTCTCACAATCTATCTAAGCATTAATAGTGTTCAGGAAAGGTTTACCAAATATAATGGGACAAAAATCATCTTATGGGGAACCAAGAATGAGAAAATCAGTAGAGTATTTTATTTCTGGGATAATTGATTTTATGCCCCTAGTTGGGTCACACTCGGCTGGTTTACCCCTAGTATCCGAAAACATGTGTTCCTGCCCTAATCACTTTGCTCGTCTTATACTTTTGCCCTTTGAGCATTTGACCGTCATTTTGAAAATTTCATAACAAATTAGAATTAAATCAGAAAAATGCAAATAATATATCAAAATGTTCAGAACAACATCACCTATATGTTCATGACATTTATATTCATAAGAAAAGTGTTGGAAAGTCCCCATCACAATTTTAGCTTATGTAGGTGATGGGACTTTTCAACACTTTTATCGTGAATGCAAATTGCATGCACATATAGGTGGTGTTTTTTGAACATTTTGATATCTTATTTAAATTTTTTCGAGTTAGTATGAATTCTTTATGAAGTTTTAAAAGTAATGGTCAAACAGTCAAAGGGCAAAAGCATAAGACGGGCAAAGTGGTCTGGACAGGAACGCGTATTTTGAAAACTAGATGTAAGCGTCTGAGTGTGACCCAATTAGGGACATAAAACAAATTATTCCTTGAATAAAAGGAGCAGACGCTGGGAGGGGGGGGGGGGGGCAGACGCTCGAACAAAGAAGCTGCAAGTTTCAGCGGCAGCAAACTTAACGACGATTCGTGTGTGTTGTTTATTATGGTCGTACTAAGAGCCAGGGCACACGCACGGCCCGTTTCAGTGTCACATCAGTGGAGCTTTTCCTTATCGTGGTATACATGGATGCCATACCGTGTCATGTCAACTTTAGAATTGCATTCCTTGGACCGCACAGTGATGGTTCTACCTGGTCATGTGCTCGATCAGACATGACTTGCAGCAGCCTGATTTCAAAATGGTGGCGCCAACTGTTGGATTGCATCAGAATGAGCACAAAAAGCTCAATAACGGAGTGCTTGGTCACAACTACACACTGCTAGATTAAACCTTCTCAAGGTGAGATGTTCATCAGACCCCCACTAACTAACTAACTAGATTAGCCGAGGGCGGCAATAATTAGAGTGTGATGCACGTGCGGGGAAGAATAATGGAGGAGTGTGTCCAATATCCAGTGAACAAAGGTCACAACTCGGTAAAGCCACGGAGACGCGGACCGCCGGTACCGGTTCACTCGGTCGTTGCTATTCTCAAGATGAAGCACAAACAAGTTGGCATCCACTTTCGTGTACTGTAGTCTGTAGTAAAAATGTACTGTGCCTTCAAAAAAAAATGTACTGTATCAATCAACGGAAACGAGAGTGTACTGCCATCAGACTTTCTTTTTCCACCGGCTGCTAACGGAGAGGGCCTATCCTGGTTGGCAGGGAGGGAGGAAGCTGCTGGCCTGCCGCTCATGCACCACGCATCAGCGTAAGCCATTAGGTGCCAAATGACCTCGGCCGACACAATCGTTTAAAAAAGAATACTCCTGCCACCAACGGCCGGAGATCACACTGCCGGCAGCACGCACAAGCTAGTACTAGTACAGCTACGTCCGTCTCGCACGCACTGGAGGCACGCACATGGGCCCCGGCCGGCGGCGCGGTGGCATAGTGGGCGGATCAGGCAGCCGCGGATCTGGTCGCGGGCGCGGCGCGGAATAATTCGCGCGAGCCGTGGCCGGTGGGGACCCGGCCGGAGAGGGACAGCCAGCGGTCGACCGGCCGCCCCTGCGATCACGATTCACAGGCGCACGTACTACCTACTACGTACGACGACTACGTGCCCGCCTCCCGCCCCGTGGTCGCTGTCCGCATTTCCGCCCGCCGCCGGGCCCCCACGCGGAGAGGGACTTCTGAGGTGCCGGCGCCGCGCCCGTGGTTTGATTTATTCCATCCACCTTCCCGGCCACCTCCAGCATCCAGCGAGTCAGTGGCACGTCGCCGTATGCCCGCCCGCCGGGTCGCCGTCGTCGTCGGCGCCGAGCTCCAGCAAAAGTCGCCCGGTCCTTCTCTCCACGCCGCGCCCGTCGTTTGATGGATTCGTTTTACTTTCTCTTTCGTTTTCCTGCCACGCGCTGCGGCTGCTGATGGATTCGCCGGATCGTCTACGCTACGCGTGCAGCCGTGGCAGCGCCAGCGGCAGCGGCAGCTGGAGTTTCTCCTGGGTTGCATGTTCGTGCACGCGCAGATTCCGTTTCGGGAGGCCTGGTTGGTCAGCGACACCGTGTGCTCTCGAGGTCAGTTTTATCTTTGTTTAATCGATCACGATCAGCCCGGCGTACGCACGCGTCGTGTCAGTCCAGGGGAAGGAGAACGCTCCAAGAATCACACATGTCAGCGAGTAGTGCCGGTGGTGGTAGTCTCGTGACTCTCGTTGACCGACCGCGGGCACGATGCTTCGCCGGTCTGCTACTCCGCGTAGTAGCAGTGGTAGGTGGAATCTGCGTCAGTCGTCGCGTGGACGCAGCCATGCAGGTGCGGCGCCCAAGCTTTATCGTTGTTTATTACGAGTACAGTTACAATTACTTGGACGAGCCATGGCCTGGAGTCGTGTCCGGACATATCCGGAGATGCAGGCGGCCACATCCGTTTGCCCCATCCTATCCGTTAGGGCCAAAAATGCTCATATTTTCATCAAAACTAGTTTTCCAACCCAAATATTTGTCTAAAAATTAAAATAATTTTACAATTCAATTGAAATTGTCTTTAATAAAATAGTTTTACAACCAAATCGAAATTGTCTTGACTGAACATAAAATGAACCAATACATATATTGGTTGCCAATGTGATCCCACGCGTGCTCAACCAAGACATTTTGAAGATTCAAATAACTGTGCCAATCACGCATCTCACGGTGGAATTGGGCAAATTGTTCAAATGTGGCCGGGTCTTGGTGCAGGGGCTCAATATTTTCACCTTGATAATTAAATCCTTGGTCGAAGATACTCTCATCACGCTCGTCCTCGACGATCATGTTGTGCATGATCACACAAGTAGTCATTACCTCCCAAAGCTTCCTTTCATCCCATGACAATGCAGGGTTTCGAACGATACCCCACCGGGATTGAAGCACACCAAAAGCATGTTCCACATCCTTTCTAACACTCTCTTGCATTTAGGCAAATCTCTTTCTCTTCTCACCTTGGGGTTTCGAAATTGTCTTCACAAAAGTTGACCACTGAGAATATATACCATCTACTAGATAGTATCCCTTGTTGTACTGGTGGCCGTTGATCTCAAAGTTGACAGGTGGGGAGTGGCCTTCTGCAAGCCTCGCAAAGACTGGAGAACGCTACAGCACGTTGATATCATTGTGAGAACCTGCCATGCCGAAGAAAGAATGCCATATCCAAAAATCCTGCGATGCCACCGCTTCTAATATGACAATGCACCCGTTGACATGCCCCTTTACTGGCCCTGCCAAGGAAATGGACAGTTTTTCCACTCCCGGTGCATACAATCTATGTTGTCAAGCATGCCTGGAAAGCCTATAGCTGCGTTGGTCGCCAACAATCTCTCTGTATCAGCGGCAGTTGGCTGCCTCAAGTACTCTGGGCCAAACACCTCGATCACAGTCTCGCAAAACTTGCATTTCTGGTAAGAGGAGAATCCAAACTTGCCAAGGGCATCCGTCTTGCACTCGAAGTATCGATCATGAGCAACCACTCCCTCTCGGATACGATTGAACACATGCCTTGCCATTCGAAAACGGCGAGGGATTTATCCGGCTTGAAGAGCGGGGTGTTGGCAAAGTAATCAGCAGAGAGTAGGGCGTGGCCTCTCTCCCTGTTGCGGTTCAGGTTGGGAGCACGGCCAGGGACTGACCCCCTGTATCGAGGAAGGTGCCGTTGAATGTGGTCGTGAACGACCAGTGCAACAACCACAAGATCTTCATCATCCGACAATGAATCGTCCGATGAACAAATGAAGTGATGGAAGAAAAACTCGTCTCCACTGTCCATACCTTTGTGGGCAAAATGTCGAACACCTTGCGGTCGTGGTAGCGAAGAGGCCGCGATGATTACCTCGACGCAGCAGGGGTGGTTGCCGGCCGGCTACTGGCCGCTCTGGAGCTCTCCTCGGAAGCTGCCGAGGCCGCCGTGGTGCGTCGCCGGCGGTCCTGTCCCCTATGTGGCCGGCAAAGACGGCGACGGCCAAACCTCCGATCGATGGCCAAAACTACGGCCAAAGCACGGGCGTGGTGGCGGCCATGTCGAGAAGTGGTTTGGTAGGGTCGGCCGGAGGCTGCGCGGTGAGGAGGCGGCCGGAGAATAGCGGCGGCGGCGGCGACGGGGCGAGGCGGGAGAGAGTGGGTGGAAGCGTTGGGAGCGGAGGGACTGCGAGTGTCCCCGACAGGCGGGCCACGGGGGGGACAAGGGCGTGCGCCCAGGCCGTCCGCGCGAGTCCGTTTCACCTCAAACCGAGCGCAAGTTTGGGCCAAGGATGGATCAAAAACGGATAGAATCCGAACATTTGTCTGTTTAAGGCGCGCGCCGGGCCGCGCTATTTGTCCGTTTTATTTCAAATGAACAGGGTCAAATAGGATAGGGTCGCGCGGTGGAGTTGGCGTGATGGCCAACTACTGTCGACCGACTGCGACGGTGAGGTGAGCGAGCCGCGTGATGGGCCGTGGGGACGGGCGGACGTACTGCCACTCCACGCACGATCGCGGGCGGCGGGTGAGGTAAGCTGGATTTGGATGTGTCCCCTCCGGCGGTGTGACGGCTCGTGCTCGTGGGCCTCCCGCGCCCGACGCGGTCCAGTGACGTTTCAGATTTCGGCGGATACGATGCGATGCCCTCTTTCTCTCTACGTGCGCACCGCGGTCGATCGTCCGCGGCTTCCGCGACCGCAACGCGCCGTGTGGTTCTCCGGTGGTGGTTGGTCGTGAAATCTGGAGGAGCGGCGCGTGATTTGCTGTCTGCGTGGTGAGCTCTGGAGAGGAAAGTGGCTCTGAGCTCCTGATCAGTTGTCTGCCAGTGGTGTGTTAGCTTGCTCTGCATTGACCAGACCGGAGATGCCGCGTGAGCAAGCAAGCAACATCCTGCCTGCCCCCTCCGGAAAAGCACACACGCAGACACGCTCCACGCTCAATTTTCAGCAAGACGAACATAGATAACCGGGAAACCGAAATAAGGACCGACCGTGCCGTATCGGCCGGCGGAGCAATGGGAATCAAGCCCCTACTGGTGTAAGCACACTACTAGCTAGTAGTAGTAGCTAGGATTAACATGGAGCGTGCTCCTTTTCTTCTCGCTCACTGCTGCCACTGATGGAGGGGGACTGGGACTGCTCCTCTGGTCTTGGAGAGAAGCCGGGTTCAGCAAATTCAGAGCGGCAACGAGGCTGCATCCCTTGCACAGGGAAAAAAGAAAGAATGACGGAAAATCCTTGCCCGAACTGGAATATTCTGTCGTGTGCAGCTAGTAATAGTATGCATGTCATCTCATCACTGATCCAAGGGTTGCAGTCCACACGGAATTGACTTGAAGCACTATTTTTCTTTTCTTTTCTGTTTTTGTTTTCTTTTGCCAGAACGGCTGCATTCACGGAACAAAAAAATAAATAAAAGAAGAAGAAGAAGAACCGGGTGACAGGTGAAGTCTTCACTCTTCACTGCAGCTCGCGCATGGAGACCGCAACAACGTAAGGATGGCCCGGTGCCCATGACATGATTACGAGGTTTCTGGACAGTTTCTGCTGCAGTTCATGTCCCCGGTGTGCCTTTTGCGCGGTTGCGCATGTGCTGCAGCTGTGGTTTAGTTTGGCTGGTAGGCGCGTTTGGATTATTAGTAAGGAGCGATGCCTGTTTGATGTCTGTTTTTTTTTTCTCAACCAAGAATCATAGACAATCGTACTATGATAAAATTATATGGATGTGTCTAGATCTCTGTTGACTGAGACTTAATCAGTCTAGTGATATAATATGTAAGAAAAAAAAAGAAAAACATGAATGAAATTTTTGCATGATTCGCCTGTTAAACGTAGCATTGTAGAAATAGACTAGGGATAGATGTTTAAATGGTTTCGGTGGATATAACCGAATCCTTCCTCTCTCTTATCCCTTCTTCTCCAAGCAATGTAATCTTAACAAACTCTTGTATGCGCTGTTATCCAAGGAGGTGCGCCCCTACCATATAAACATACAACGCGTCCCTCCAACGAGGTAAGACGCTTCCCGCATATCGCATATGGTAATCAGAGCCCTTCCTCTCTCCATCTAGCTATCCCAATTCCATCTAGTACCATAGCCATGTCTTCATCCGGCGCCTCCCAACCTAGCCTCAATGGCCAGGTCACCGAGAAGCTCAACCGCACGAATTACGTGCTCTGGCGCACGTAGGTCACACCCCACCTGCGGGGCGCCGGTGTCTTCGGCTACATCGACGGCACCTCGCCTGAACCGGCCAGACTCCACGTCACCAAGGACAAAGACGACAAGGAGACTTCGGAGCCCAACCCTCTCCACCCGCTTTGGGTCAAGGAGGACCAACAGGTGCTCGGCTATTTGCTGAGTACGCTGTCCAGGGAGGTCTTGGTCGCGGTCACCGCGATCACCACGGCGCGTGAACTTTGGTTGGCTCTGGCGGGCATGTTCTCGTCCCAATCCCTCAGCCGCGTCAACAACATCCGAACTGCGCTTATCAACGCGCAGAAGGGCAACCAGTCTGTTGCCTCCTACTTCGCCTCCCTCCGCGGCCTCGCTGATGAGCTCGCCGCCACCGGCAAACCCACCCAGGACGACGAGTTGATCTCGTACATCCTCCATGGGCTGGACGTCGACTACCAGCCGCTCGTCTCCGCCCTCGACGCCCGCGTCACGCCTGTCACCCTCGATGAGCTCTATGCCATGCTGAGCAACTTCGATCAGCGCATGGCTCAATTTCATGGCTCCTCCGGCGGCTACAAGTCCTCGGCCAACGCCGCATCTCGCGGTCGTGGTCGCGGTCGTGGCTCTCCCCGCACCAAAGGGCAGCCTGGCGGCACCATCAACGGTGGTGGCTCCTCCAACTCCCGCGGCGGCCGCTCCCCCAACTCCAAACCTCGCCGTGGCGACAGCTCCGCCAGGTCTCGTCCGGATGCCCCTCGCTGTCAGATCTGTGGCAAGCTTGGGCACACGGCCAAAGACTGCTGGTACCGCTACGATAAAGATGACAATGACTCCCAAGACGAGGACAAAGTTGCTGCAGCTGCGGACGGCTCCTACGGCGTCGACACAAATTGGTACGTCGACAGCAGGGCCACTGAACACATCACCAGCGAGCTTGAGAAGGTGACCACACGGGAGAAATACCGCGGCAAGGACCAGATCCACACTGCCAATGGTGCAGGTATGAGGATTCGTCACGTTGGTCATATGGTTATTAAAACTCCCCATCGCAACCTTCATCTAAATAAAATCTTGCATGTCCCTAGTGCTAGTATGAATCTTCTCTCCGTTCATAGAATTGCCATTGATAATCATGTCTTTCTCGAGTTTCATCCTTCTTTCTTTTTGATCAAGGATCAGGCAACGAAGAAAGTGCTTTATCGAGGTAGATGCGTTCGAGAGCTCTACCCATTGCTTCCGGAGTGTCAAAGATTAAATAAACGAGCCTACAGTGTTGCCAAGCTTTCGTCAACCCGATGGCACGATCGATTAGGCCATGCCTATTTTTCTTTAGTTGAAAGATTGCTTAGGAAAAATAAGCTCCCGTTTGTTGGTGAGCGCAATATTGAAACAGTTTGTCATTCATGTCAACGTGCTAAGAGTCATCAGTTACCCTATCCTTTATCAACTAGTGTGTCTAAAAAACCATTGCAATTAATCTTTTCTGATGTCTGGGGTCCTGCCCCTAGCTCTGTTGGTCGACACACTTACTATGTAAGCTTTATAGATGACTACAGCAAATATTCCTGGATCTATCTTCTTAAGAAATGATCCGACGTCTTTCAAGTCTTTCAAAACTTTCAAGCTCTCGTTGAGCGCAAGTTTGACAGCAAGATTATTACTGTTCAATCAGACTGGGGGGGAGAGTACGAAAAGTTGAACTCTTTCTTCCAAAATCTTGGTATTTCTCACCATGTATCATGCCCTCACGCTCACCAACAAAACGGCTCTGCAGAACATAAACACCGACACATTGTTGAGGTAGGACTAGCCCTCTTAGCCGGCGCCTTCATGCCCCTCAAGTTTTGGGATGAGGCTTTCCTAACGGCTGTCCACATCATCAACATGCTTTCTAGTCGTGTTATCAATAATGAGACTCCAGTAGAGAGGCTTCTTCATGTAAAACCTGACTACAAGTCACTTCGTGTGTTTGGCTGTGCGTGTTGGCCCAATCTTCGTCCCTACAATAATCGTAAGCTCATGTTCCGCTCAAAGCAATGTGCGTTTCTTGGCTATAGTCCACTTCATAAAGGTGTCAAGTGCCTTGACATCTCCACCGGCCGTGTCTATATCTCTAGAGATGTGGTCTTTGATGAAACCAAATTTCCTTTTGCTGATCTTCATCCTAATGTCGGCGCTAGACTCCGTCAAGAAATACTTCTTTTGCCACCTCATCTATCCGGCCTTGATCACGGGGGAGAAAATAATTGTGATGATCCAATGATGACTAACCCTCCTGACCATGCACATGAGCTTTGTGATGATGCAGGAGAAAACGGAAGTGAAAACAGAGAAGAAAATGATGCACAGATTACTCCCCAAGTGTCATATTTCATGTGTCACGATGGGGGGAGCAAATCTGCCTCGGAGTGCGCTGGATCCGCCTCGGGATCGTCGCAGGAGCAGCAGAACAGGCAATCTTCGCCGGGAACTGCGCACGCTGACGCGCCATAACCGACAGCGGGTCCGCCCGCCCGTGCGACCGGCAGCGACTCCGCGCGTGCCACGCGCCCGTCCGCAGCTGGAGTTGACCCCGCGCGTGCCCCGCACCACTCAGCACCCGGCAACTGGCAGCATCCGGGTGGTCGAAGCGGCGCGCGTTTTCCGGACGAATCGCGCTGCTACAAGCGGCGCGTTGAGGTGCGACTGACAGGCGCTAAATCCGGTGCAGATTCGAGCAGGCCCGTGCAATCGCGTGCGCCTGACGAGTCGGTCGGGAGGCCGGGATCTTCTACGGCGCATACAGCACCTGGTTCACGGGCCGAAGCCACAGAAGATCCGGGGCGAGCACGAGGCGAATCTGCCTCGGAGTCTGCAGCGCCCAGATCTCCTGCAGTGTCCGGAACTCCTGTTCCTGGCCCAGGATTTTCTGTGGCTGCCGATTCTGCTGCACCGTTACAACGACAAACATGACTACGACAAGGTGTGATCAAACCTGTTGATTATAAGCATATAACAAAATATGGCCTAGTTTGTTCTACAGGTGAACCAAGTGAGCCAACTACACTTGAGCAAGCACTTGATGATGAAAAGTGGAAAAAGGCAATGAAGGAAGAATATTTGGCACTTGAGAAAAATAAGACGTGGCATCTAGTCCCTCCACACCAAGGTAAAAACCTTATTGATTGTAAATGAGTCTTCAGGATAAAAAGGAAATCTGATGGAACCATAGACCGGTACAAGGCAAGACTTGTTGCCAAAGGTTTTAAACAACGGTATGGAATAGACTATGAGGACACCTTTAGTCCCGTTGTTAAAGCTGCAACCATACGCTTTGTTTTGTCCATTGCTGTTTCTAGGGGCTGGAGTCTCAGGCAGCTAGACGTTCAGAATGCGTTTCTGCATGGCGTTCTGAAAGAGGAGGTCTATATGAAACAACCTCCTGGGTTTGAAGATGAAAAAGCACCCTCATTTGTATGCAAACTTGACAAAGCACTTTATGGGCTAAAGCAAGCACCAAGGGCATGGTACTCACGCCTCTGTCATAAGATGCAGACGCTTGGCTTTGTTCCTTCCAAGTCTGTCACGTCACTGTTCATTTACAATAAACTGAACACGTCCATATTTGTTCTCATTTATGTTGATGACATTACTGTTACAAGTTCATCTGATGAACACTAACTGCATTGTTGAAGGATTTGAGTACAGATTTTGCTCTTAAGGATCTTGGAGATATTCATTATTTCCTAGGGATTGAAGTGAAGAAACACGATGATGGACTTCATCTCTCTCAGGAAAAATATGCCACTGATTTGGTAAAAAAGGCTGGCTTGCAAGGTTGTAAACCCTCACCCACTCCTTTGTCAAGTTCTGAAAAACTGTCTCTTACAGAAGGTACATCTCTCAGCAAAGAGGACAACACTAAATACAGGAGCTTAGTTGGTGCATTACAGTACTTAACTTTGACACGACCTGACATCTCTTTTGCTGTCAACAAAGTATGCCAGTTTCTTCATGCACCCACCACTGTTCACTGGACTGCTGCTAAACGTATAGTTCGATATGTCAAAAATACTTTGAGCATTGGTCTTAATTTCAGCAAGTCACCATCTACCTTGGTTAGTGTCTTCTCTGATTCTGACTGGGCAGGCAGCCTGGATGATAGGCGTTCCACTGGTGGATTTGCAGTGTTTTTTGGTCCCAACTTCATCTCATGGAGTGCAAGGAAACAGGCAACTGTGTCTAGATACAGAGGCAGAATATAAAGCATTGGCAAATGCAACAGCAGAAATTATATAGGTTCAATCTATTCTTAAGGAACTTGGTGTGAAAAATACCAAAGCTCCATGTTTGTGGTGTGATAACCTTGGTGCTACCTATCTGTCTACCAATCATGTGTTTCATGCCAGAACAAAACATATAGAGATAGATTTCCATTTTGTCAGAGAAAGGGTTGCTAACAAGCAACTTGACATTCGGTTTGTTCACTCTAGAGATCAAGTTGACGATGGATTCACCAAGGCTTTGCCCACATGGAGTTTCGAAGATTTCAAGCATAATCTCAACTTGATGAAGTTGTGATTACGGGAGGGTGTTAAACGTAGCATTGTAGAGATAGACTAGGGATAGATGTTTAAATGGTTTTGGTGGATATAACCGAATCCTTCCTCTCTCTTATCCCTTCTTCTCCAAGCAATGTAATCTTAACAAACTCTTGTATGCGTTGTTATCCAGGGAGGTGCGCCCCTGCCATATAAACATGCAACGCGTCCCTCCAACGAGGTAAGACGCTTCCCGCATATCACACATCTCCATGTAAAATCCCATAAATATAGCATCGACTGAGACTTGGTTAATTCTCACTCGAGTGAGATTTAGCAATCCCATAACTATATATTAATAATAAAAAGGTACAAATGAACAAGTGCTACAAAACAGCCCACAAACAACTCTAGCCAATACAAGTTGTTGGAAAACAGTTGGAAATCATTAGAAATCAATTAAGATTTTGTTCAATCCAGGCAGAGTAATTCTCCTGATGCTTGAGCTTGTTTGATCATGAGAAGATTAACCCTTAACTGTCTTTCCCATGCATTGATTGAAATGGCAGGGCATTAGCTTGATCTGCCATTTGATCATGAGAAGATCAACCCAATGTCACCGCCGCTTGACTCCTCCCCGATCCTCTACCTCACATGTCGTCCTCCGCCACGGCCACCGCGGTGCCCTAGTGTGTGGCTCCCTGTGGCGCACCTCCGCTGGTGCCGGGGTCTGGCAGGCCAACGACATGGCCTCCTCCACCGCATGGTTCCTCTAGAATGACCACAGACGCCGGCACGGTGCTCGTGCATCTGTATGGCGTCGACAACTCCATCCATCCCCTATTTGTCAATTTTACCTTGTTTTTTTTGTATTGGATGAGTACTTGTTGTAGATTTGATAATTTTGAGAATATAAGAATGATTTTATCTTGATGAGTAATTGTCACATGATTTTTCCTGTGCATGTTCAAATTTATTCACATGTGTAAGGATTTTGCTTGATAGAAAAATAGTGACAATTTCGATGGAAGGTGGTCATTCATGTTCAATATGATCATTGAGAGTCTCGGCTTGAGGGAGATTGAACTCTCTGGTAGACAATTCACGTGGGCTAATTCCTTACCAATTCCTACGTATGAGAAATTGGACATGGTCCTTACTACTGTTGAGAGGGAACAGAAATTTCCACTTGTAACGATTCGTGCTCTACAGAGAGCCATTTCGGACCATACCCCTTTGCTGGTTGATTCTGGGGAATCGACCCATGTGGTCAATAGAAATACGTTCTCTTTCAAACTAGGATGGTTCAAGAGGGAGGGATTCCTAAATCTTATTGCCACAGAGTGGGCCAGGGAGTCTGGCGGGACTTCTCATGTGGAAATATGGCAAAACAAAATTAGACATTTGCGCCAATACTTGAGGGGATGGGCCAAAAATCAAAGTGGTATTTACAAAATTGAAAAGCAGAGGCTAACACAAATTATTAATGAACTTGATGTGAAAGCGGAATCCACCCTTCTTAATATGTCAGAGCAAGATATTAAGAATGAGGCCGAGAAGAAGTTACAAGCCCTTATGAGAGAGGAGGAAATGAAATGGGCGTTTAGAGCAAATGTGTCTAAGATCGTCCAAGGAGATGATAATACAAGGTTTTTTCATATGATAGCTAATGGGAAACATAGAAAGAAGAAGATAATACAGCTCGAACAAGATGAGGGTACAATTGTAGGACATGAGAACCTAAAATTGTACATCTCTGAATATTATAAGAAGCTTTTTGGAGCGCCAGAAGAAAGTTTCGTAGCTCTAGATGAGAGTTTGATCGGGGACATACCTCAGCTTAACTTAGAGGAGAATTAGTTGTTGTCTGCTCCGTTCACTGAGAAAGAGGTGTTTGATGCAATAATGCAAATGAAGCATAATAAAGCCCCTGGACCGTACGGGTTACTGGTGGAATTTTATCAGAAATGTTGGCATATCATAAAGGGAGATCTTATGCCTATGTTCCATGATTTGTTCGATGGCCACTTAAACCTCTTTCACCTCAATCTTGGAACAATCACGTTGTTGCCAAAGAGGGTTGAGGCTATTTGCATTGAGCAATTCAGACCGATCTGTCTTCTCAATGTAAGCTTTAAGATTTTTACAAAGGTTGGCACGAATAGGTTGACACAGATAGCCCATTCGGTTGTGCAACCAACACAAACTGCTTTCATGCCAGGACGACACATCCATGAAGGGATTGTGGTCTTACATGAAACACTACATGAAATCCATACGAAGAAATTAGATGGTGTTATCTTCAAAGTGGATTTTGAAAAAGTGCACGATAAGGTCAAATGGCCCTTTTTGCAGCAAGCCTTATGTATGAAGGGGTTTGATGAGTCTTGGAGATATATGGTGGATTCATTCATACAAAAAGGTAGTGTCATAATAAAAGTCAACGACGATACATGACATTTTTTCAGACACGGAAGGGGTTACGACAGGGAGATTCCATGTCTCCAGTGTTGTTTAACATTGTAGCAAATATGTTGGCAGTACTAATTGGCCGAGCCAAAGAGAGTGGCCAAGTAGGAGGACTCGTCCCACACCTAGTAGAGGGGGGAGTCTCCGTCCTACAATACGCGGATGACACAATTATATTCAAAAGCTAGGAATATGAAGCTTGTATTGTGTCTTTTTGAGCAACTGTCTGGGCTCAAAATCAATTTCAATAAAAGTGAATTGTTCTGTTTTGGGAGAGCCAAAGAGGAACAAGATGACTATAGAAATTTGTTCGGTTGTGAAATGGGATCCTTACCTTTTAGTTATCTAGAGATCCCAATTCATCATAGACGTTTAACGAATAAGGAATGAAAATGTATAGAAGATCGATTTGAAAAGAAACTGAGCTGCTGAAAGGGTAAGCTCATGTCATACGGAGGTCGGTTGGTTTTGATAAATTCGGTTTTGATGAGCCTGCCGATGTTCCTTCTATCCTTCTTTGAGGTACCGATATGGGTACGAAAAAAACTTGACTTTAATAGATCCCGATTCATTTGGCAAAGTGATGAGGCCAAGAAGAAGTACAAGTTGGCTAGATAGGATATTATTTACAGACCAAACGACCAGGGCGGGTTAGGGATCGAAAATTTAGAGGTCAAAAATAGATGTCTGCTTAGCAAGTGGCTATACAAAATATCTAATGCGACCGAGGGTATGTGGATACAAATCTTGCGAAATAAAAACTTACACTCTAAGACTTTGGCCCAAGTTACCGTTAGGCCAACGGACTCACCCTTCTGGATGGGATTAATGAGGACGAAAGCAACTTTCTTCCAACGAGTGAAATTCCTAGTTGGTAATGGTAATACTACTAGATTTTGGGAGGATACATGGCTTGAGGAGACGCCTTTGGCTTTGTAATATCCATCCTTATATAATATTGTGCAACGTAAGGGGGATTATGTTGCCACAATATTAAACTCGATACTGCTTAATATCCAATTCAGGAGATCCCTAGTAGGGGAACGTTGGAATGCTTGGTTGCACCTGGTTCGTAGGTTGATGGAAGTTCACCTATCTGATCAGGCGGATACAATTCGCTGAAAGTTAACCACGAATGGAATCTTCTCAGTGAAATTCATGTATTCAGACCTAATTGATTCCGGGCCATTGTCGAGGTCGTTACATATCTGGAAGATTAAAGTCCCGCTTCGTATTAAAATATTTATGTGGTTTGTCCATAAAGAGGTTATTCTAACCAATGATAACTTGACAAAAAGGAATTGGGTTGGTAACTCTAGGTGATGTTTTTGTGATCAAAATGAAAAGATTAAACACCTCTTTTTCGAATGTCCTCTTGCACAATTATTATGGCGATCAATTCATGTAGCCTTTAACGTTCAACCTCCAAGGAGCATACACACGTTATTTGGAACGTGGCTTAATGGAATGGACATACATTTAGCTAAACATATTCGGATGGGAGTATGTGCATTGTTTTGGGCTATATGGAACAGTAGAAATGATATGATTTTTAATGGGACACAATTCACCAATTTTTTGCAGGTTATCTACAAAGCTACGGTTTGGATCCGTATATGGTCCTTACTCACTCATGCGGACTTCAAAAAGCCTCTGGTTATTGGGTACAACCGTTGGGAGACGGTAGCACGGGCTACCTTCAGCCGATTTGGGTGGCGAGCGAATAATAGGTTAGGTGTGTAGGCATTGTAGCTTATTATTCTATCGCCGGATGTGGCACTTTTTTAGTTCTATATCACCGGGTGTGGTGCTTTTCAGATTTATTTGCTTTCGACTACTGCTGAGTTATGAGTTTTTTGGGACCTTATGACCTTGTTACATTTTTATTTAATAATATGGCTGCATGCATCGATTGATGAAGAGGCCGGGGGTATTCCTCCTTTTCGAAAAAGAAAAAAAAAGATGTTTGCAATAATGCTTATGGGGGCAAGTGTTTACAAATTGTAGTTAGAATTTTCTCATTCATATGTGTGTGGTTGGAACGACGTATGAGTTGCAAGTTGTTCGTATTAGACGTGAAAATAACCAACTGCTAACAGTCCAACACTCGATTCTAATTTAGAGGTGTTACAGACATTTCAGCACACAACTCATACGACAATCACAGGTTGAAATCACAGAAAAAAACTGGACATATGAATCTGTAGGTAGACGATTCTGTGGGCAGTTTGTTAAAATCAGATTCTGGAAAATCATGAGGCGAAAAGAACTGGCCATAGTCGATGCTCGTACAAAGAGCAACGCACACGTGCGGCGCGTTTCATCAGCGGAACTTTTCTGCATCGTGGCATACATGGATGCCATACCGTGTCCTGTCAACTTTAGAATTGTAATCCTTGGACCGCACAGCAATGGTTCTATCTGTTCGTGTGCTCCATCAGATGCATGACTCTCAGCAGTGCGGTTTTTTAATGGCGGATGCCAACCGTTGCTGTTGGATTGCATCAGAACGAATCAAAGGGTCAGTAAAGGTGTGCTTGATCACAATTATATACCACTGCTACGTGCTAGATTAAACTTTGTCAAGGTGAGATGTTGGTCAGACCCCACTGGTAACGGACTAGATTAGCCGAGAGCGCCACAATTAGAAGTGTGATGCACGTGTGGTGAAGGATAAGGGAGGGTATCCAATATCCATCCAGTGAAGAAAGGTCACATCTCGGTAAAGCCACGACCGGAGACGCGGGCCGCCGGCTCGGGCATCTGAATTCTTTCCTGAAGAACATGTACTGTAGATGGGGCATACTAATATACCGCAGTACTGAAGAACATGTACAAGTTGGCATCCACGTTCGTGTATTACTGTAATATATACTGTACGTATCAACCAACGGAAACGAGAGTGTACTGCTGTCAGAGTATTTTTTTCCTCCACCGGCTGCTAACGGAGAGGGCCTCTCCTGGCAGGGAGGGAGGAGGAAGCTGCCGGCCTGCCGCTCATGCACCACGCATCAGCTCGCCGCCTCTTAAAAATAATATCCATGTATCCCCTAATTCGCTCCCGGATCAGGTTAGATTAGGCGCCAAATAACCTGGGTCGACACAATCGTTTAAAAAGAATACTCCTGCCACCAACGGCCGGAGATCACACTGCCGGCAGCACACACAAGCTACTAGTACCACGTCCGTCTCGCACGCAGCAGTCACGCACATGGGTCCCGGCGGGCGGCTTGGTGGCATCATAGTTGGCGGATGGCGGATCACGCAGCCAGGGATCTGGTCGCGGTTGGGCGCGGAATAATTCGCGCGAGCCGTGGACCCGCCCGGAAAGGGACAGCCAGCCACCGGTCGACCGGCCGCCCCTGCCTGGGGTACGTACGTAGTACGACGACTACGTGCCCGCCTCCCGTCCCGTTGTCGCTGTCCGCATTTCCGCCCGCCGCCGGGCCCGTGCCGCCCCCCCGACGCGGAGAGCGACTTTTGAGGCGCCGGCGCCGCGCGCGCCCGTGGTTTGGTATATTCCCTCCGCTCCACCTTCACGGCGGGTCAGTGGCACGTCGACGTATGCCCGCCCGCCCGCCGGGTCGCCGTCGCCTTTCCGTCGGCGGCGGTGAGCTCCAGCAGAGTCGCGGATTCGTTTCACTTTCCCTTTCATTTTCCTGCCGCCCGTGGATCGCATGACCCCGGATCCGCCGGATCGTCTACGCTACGCGTGCAGCTGGAATTTCTGCAGGGTTGGGTTGCACGTTCCTGCGCATTCAGATTCCGTTGGAAGGCGTGTCCGGTCAGCGACACCGTGTGCTCTCAAAGTCACTCTTATCTTTGTTTAATCATATCGTATCTATCAATCACGATTAGCCATACCTGCGCGTCGTCTCACTCGTCAGGGAGATGGATCCTGCACACATGTCAGCGAGCACGGGCGCTGGTAGTAGTGGTAGTCTCGTGACTTTCGTTGACCCACCGCGGGCACGATGCTTCGCCGGTCTGCTGCTGTCTGCACGCAGTAGCGGTAGTAGGTGGAGTCTGCGTCAGTCATGGTGTGGAGGACGAAATTACTGTTTTGATCTTTTTCCTAACTTAATCAAGAATTGACCCGGTTTGCAAAAGAACTTTGAATCTGAACTTTTTTAGTCACGCCAACATCCCTAACGTTTGGCTTGCACGGAAGACGCCATGAAGGCTGGCGTTTGGGCCTGACCCACATTTGTCCAGCTGGCGCCGAAGTCACAGAGCCAAACGCCATAGAGCTCGGCGTCTGGAGCAAACGCCACAAGGCTTGGCGATTTGAGCCCTTCCATCGGGAGTAAACAAGAAAAGCCTACTGAGCCCGTTTGATTATTCTGGTTTGGTGTTCGTTAGTGTGGCTGATTAACTATGTGAGGAGCTGGAAAGCCAAAGTATTATGCCGTGCTTTTTCTTCCCTGACTGTTTTCTTTTAAGAAATACATGCAGTTCGGATGGATTAATCCCGTGTTAAGTGGCCGTGTAACTAACTTATTTAGCACAGCCCAATAAGCAACAGTGTAACCATATCTATTTGGATGGTTTCATATGTTCTAGAATGAAAGCGTACTACTGATGTTTTTTGCTAAATGAAACATACTACTAATTCTTTTTAGTTCCTTTTTTTTGAACCAATTCTTTTCAGTCCCCTGATAAGACTAATTAACCTACTACCAATTCGTTCTAAGTTTGAATTGACATAAAAAAAATAAAGTTCATGCGTTTTTTAGAAAATAATATGGCTCTATATCCACCACAAAATGTTATGCTAAATCGTCGGAGAAGAGAGCGTCAGTGCCCTGTTCTAGACGGAGACGATCTTAACATCAGATTTGGACCTGTGCATATATTGATCCAACATCAAATAAAAATCATGAGCTAGCTCATGCTCCAAATTTAGCTTTGTGTACAAATCTAATATAATATACGAACAACATAAATATGTGGTTATTCTTTATTAGGGGGGGGGGGGGGGAGGGGGGATGTGTGGCTGTTAATATATGTGTTTTTAGAAAGCACATTAATCATTAGTTCACATAATACATATGATTAAAAATATTATACCGCATATTTTTATATTTAGCATAACATTTTGTGGTGGACATGGAGCCATATTATTTTCTAAAATAGACATGAACTTTAAATTTGCTTCTATGTCAATACCTTCATCTTTGGTGTAGGCAAGTCCTAGCCAACAAATCAATCCATGCGCGCCCACAGCAAACCGGAAAAGTAGGATCTAGGCGATCAAGGAGGCGAAGAGGGATCCCTTGCGCGCCGCCGGTGACGCCACCGGTTCCCTCTCTCTCCGTCGGTCGCTCCGGCGGCGGGAGGGAGAGGGAACCTCGGGTCTGTTCGCTAGGTGGGTATGTGGTAGGGTTAGGGTTGAGGGAGACGCTGCCGAGGCCGTTGCGGTGGTGTCGTGTCGGAATAAATTTCTCCGGGCTCCGTTCGCGGTCGGGCGAGGCTTTTGCCTTCGTCTAGGAGCCAGCGGTGTTGGGAATCCCCGGATCTCGTCGAGGTCGCGGGCTATGGTGCTTGGAGATCCATCGACACTAGCTGTTTGGATCCTCAGATAAGGCATGGGTTTGGTTTATTCCCTCCGCTCCACCTTCCCGGCGGGTCGGTGGCACGTCGACGTATGCCCGCCAGCCCGCGGGGTCGCCGTCGCCTTTCCATCGGCGGCGGTGAGCTCCAGCAGAGTCGCCCGGTCCCTCTCTCCACGCCGTGTGATGAGGTGCACCGATCGACTTGATTCGTTTTACTTTCCCTTCATTTTCCTTCCACGCGCTGCCGCTGCCCCCGCATGACTCCGGATTCGCCGGATCGTCTACGCTACACCTGCAGCTGGAATTTCTGCAGGGTTGGGTTGGGTTGCACATTCGTGCGCATCCAGATTCCGTTGGAGGTGGAAGAGAGTGTCTGGTCAGCGACACCGTGTGCTCTCAAAGTCAGTCTCATCTTTGTTTGAGCTATCTATCTATCAACCACGATTAGCCGTACCTGCGCGTCGACTCACTCGTCAGGGAGATGAATCACACATGTCAGCGAGCGGTGCTGGTTGTAGTGGTGGTAGTCTCGTGACTTTCGTTGACCGACCGCGGGCACGATGCTTCGCCGGTCTGCTGCTGCCTGCACGCAGTAGCGGTAGTAGGTGGAGTCTGCGTCAGTCATGTGTGGACGCAGCCATGCAGGTGCGGCGCCCAAGCTTTATCGTTGTTTATTACGAGTACAGTTAATAGTACATGGACGAGCCATGGCCTGATGGCCGGCCACTGTCGACCGACTGCGACGGCGGGCGGGCGAGCGGCGTGATGGGCCGTGGGGACGCACGATCGCGGCAGGTGAGGTGGATTTGGATGTGTCCTCTCCGGCGGTGACGCCTCGTGCTCGTGGGCCTCCCGCGCCCGACGCGGTCCTGTCACGCTTCGGATTTCGGCGGATACGATGCGATGCTTTCTCTCGCCCTCGACGTGCACACGGGCGGCGCCTCGGCGGCCGATCGTCCGCGGCTTCGGCGACCGCAACGCGCCGTGTGGCCGGCTTTATTTTTCCTCTCTGCTTTCCGGTGATGGGAAGATTGGGTATCGTACGGTTCTCCGGTGGTGGTTGGTCTGTGGCTTCTTTTTCCTCTTCTGTCCTGCGAGATGTGTGCGCAGCCCGGGCTCCGATCTCCTGATTTGCTGTTCTCCGAATCATTTATCGCACGTACGAATGTATCTAGATATATTTTAGTTATAGATATATTTATTTATGTAACGAGTAATTTGAAACGGGGGGAGTAGCAGTGTTTATGCTAGCTTGTTCGGCACTGACCAGACCGGAGATGGCCGCGTGAGCAAGCAACATTCTGCCTGCCTCCTCCGGAAAAGAACACACGCTCCACGCTCAATTTTATTCAGGACGAACATAAATGACCGGGAAAACAAAATAAGGACCGACCGTGCCGTATAAGCCGGAGGAGCAATGGAATCAGGCCGTATCGGCCGTACTCGTAAGCACACTAGTAGCTAGGATTAACGTGGAGCGTGCGTGCTCCTTTTCTTCTCGCTCACTGCTGCCGACCCGAGTTCAGCAATTTCAGAGCGGCAACGAGCTGCATCCATTTTCAGAGGGGGAAAAATGAGAGTGAACGGGTGACAGGTGAAGTCTTCACTGCAGCTCGCGGATGGAGACGGCAACAGCTTAAGCCTTGTTCGGTTGACAGGGATCTAGGAGGGGTTTGGCAGGGATTGAGGTGGATATAATCTCCCACAAGTCAAAATCCACTCAAATCCTCTCCAATCCTCTTGAGAAGAGGTGTAACCAAACAAGGCCTAAGGAGCAGTGTCGAGGCTGCCTGATTGTATCGTTTTACACCAGTTTGAGGGCGTCTGAATGTATCGGTTTTCGCCGGGTTTTTCACGGTCAGCGGAATAGCAATGTTGCCCTGGTTTCGGAAAACAAAATAAACCCGAGCTCAGTGCAAAACTGGCCAAGGAAAGGAAAATGTTGCCATGCTGGCCTCCATCCCTCTGCACGTGTAGCATCCATTCAAGTTTACTCCAATAAGCAACCCGCAAAAAAAAAGTTTACTCCAATAAGCAGATAGCTGCCGCCGGACCAATCAAGAGGCAAGACATGTTGCCATGCTGGCCTCCATCCCTCTGCAAATCAAGAGGCAAGATCATACAGCTTCAGTGCGCAGTGCCGCCATATCTTCAGCCTACCTGGACCTTGATATTATGCATACAAATAAGGAAGATAGGAATTGATGTATGTGTTCTGATTTATTTGGGTGTCCATGATATGAAGCTCCACAAATATAATAATAAGCAAAATAGAAGAACATGTCCTGAATCCTCATAATAACTATATAGAGATAATGAACAGTTTGACCACAAAAGTTCTGCAAGGAGAAAGGAGCGATAGGATGTCTTTTACTTATCCTGAACCAACACAGCTCGTCGCCCTTCAAACCCCTTAACCTCGAAAAAAAAATCAAGAAACACAAACATGGGATTATTTCCCTGCATAAAGAGATGAACAGCTTCATGAGGCCTAGGTCCTCCTTCCCAAGAAGAAAACCCTGCTAAATCACACATTTACAGTTACAAATAAAGATGCCAGTCAGGTCGGGTTCCAGTCTACTCCATCTACAAAATTACCTATAAATAACTCCAATCTCGTAAGCATTTTGAGATGGAGCAGTGCCTCTGGGAAGTGATATACCAACAAGATAATCATGGAGATCAAGGAAGATAAAAGCATCTGACCTTTGGGTAGTAATACATTATTACAATCAAATTGATTGAATCAATAGAGTATTCAAGTTCAAAAATAAAATAAAACCACCAACACCAAATCCAGACTCTTACAAAAATGGTGGTGGACTGATAGGCACTGTAACTGGAAACAAACAGGCATCAGATGGCTCTTATTCACCGAGAAAACCAGAGAACCACACCAAAGAACAGCATATCGCAACGAATCAATTAAGGCAGAGCTTCCACTGGTAAGCAAATAAGAAGCCAAGATTACGGCATCTTATCATAATCTTGACGAGGCAAGACACGTCGTTCGCCACTGTGTTTAACATGGGGCGACAGTTCTACAAACATGCTCATTGTAGAAATAGGAAATGGGCGGTTAACAGCAGCCATAGTATATTAAGCTCTGCACAATAGCGCAGCTGCAAACTAAAATCAGGCACATCAGATTGGTAATGCAGAAACGGGTTATTTCCAACTGTAAATAAACAGACAATAATTTCTCAGGTTATTCATCCGGTACTCCCTCCCACACCCCCTGTTTCTGGTAGATCAAATATTCACATGGTTATAAAATGATGGAGATTGAGGAAGAAAAACAACACTGAAATTTCTGACCCTCAGGTAGAAATACATTACTAGAGAATTCAACATGGGGCAATCGTGGAGTAACCTGGCATCCATACTACAGACTTGGTAATCTGGCAGCTCCAACAGCTCACAAACAGACTGCCAGGCATCAGACTGGACTAGTGCATCAAGCTCTGCACCGAGGAGCAGCTGCAAGTGAGTAAGCAAATGACACGAACGACATATGGGTGATATTGACACCGGGCTATTTCCATGTACGTATAACGATAGAGTATGATTTCTCAGATTATTCAGCTGGTACTATTTCTTGGGATTCAGACATGGATGCGCCGGCAGCAGCAGCTTCATGAGGCCTTGAGCGTCTGCAAGGAGGTGGATCTTCGCTCCCAGGTATCTGGTAGATCACATATTCACACTGTTATAATACCTCCAAACTTTCATTGAAGAACAATATAAGACTAGAAAACCATGGAGATAACAGGAACATCACAGAACAAAAAACATAAAAACCTTCCATGGCTAAGCAAATAAGCGTAAAATTGAAATGCAGAGTAGAAATGGTATCCATAAGCACCATTTAAAAAAAAGGTTTCGCCAGTGACAATGGTGACCTGGGAAGTCGATGGAGGGGCACCGGCATTTCCTTCACTTGAAAGCTCCATCCTCTGCAGCCTCTCCGGCAAGGTCTCCATCCCTATGTGTGATAGCAGCAGCCAGACATAAGTGAGGAGCTCAGGGCCAGTGCCCAGGCTCTTTCCGTGTAGGTATCCTCAGCACCTACTGGCTGAGAAGCAGAGCATCTCCACCCACACACCTTCGATCACTTCCCATGTCTTGTTCTCATCACCCAAAGACAACAGCGCTTCAGAAATCTTACAGGCATCACGGATAAAACAACCTTCCTGTGCAGTTGGATATTTCTTTGCACCAGGTGGCGAATGTGTGTGTTCAACAACTTGTTCTTGGCATTGTGTGGGCTGCACCTTGCCAATTATTCTCTGCGTAAATTCTCTTTCGATTTCATCGAGCAATGGCTTTCTGCCTGTGAAGAACTTCAGAAATGGCTTACTGCATCCGAGGATCTCCATGAGCGAAGGCTTGTCACCCTTGATGATCTTCTCGAGCGACAGATCTTCATCCTTGAGAATCTCCTCCAGTTCGGCATTAGCGGTGATGAGCAGATTCCGCCTAGAACCCGAGAGTAGCATCTCAGGGTTAACAAATACTCCCTCCATTCCACAATGTAGTGCTTCCTCTATCCACGTGCTTCAACTTTGACCGTAAATTTAACTACCAAGACCAATTGTGGCGGGAGCAAAAATTATATCAGTGAATTCGTATTCGAAAGAAGTTTTCAATTATATAATTTTTTCTCCCGCCGCAGTTGGTCTCGTTGGTTAAATTTATGGTCAAAGTTGGACCTCGGGAAGCGCGGGCTCACTATATTTTGGAATGGAGGGAGTAGTAGGTACATCAAGTAGTTGGACATCTCCCGGCACCCGGACGGCTCTACCGTGATGATGAGATCTTTCACACCAAACAGCACAACCATGGCCTTCACCTGATGCATCTTCAATACACTGAGCAGTGGCACATTGGTGATCTGCTGATGCGCCCAAGTGGTAGAAGCAGAAATCCGTGGCGATGTGCCAGAGAAGGACGCTCTCGTCAAATGGACTCCTTAAGCTCCAACCCAGGTCTTGATCGCACTTGTTAGCCTCAAGAGTCCATTGCCCCCTGCGGTCATTGAACTTCCAGTAACTGCCAACATCTTTTATCTGATCTTCCCACCCTTTCTTTACATACTTGAGGACTAACTCTGTTATTGCAAAGGAAGAGTTGCAGGGCTTCATGAACCAATGTTGGTGAAAGAAGTCGTTGCAATTCAAAAAACTCAGGATGCTGGTCATCTTGGTGTGCTTTTTGTTGTGGACAAAGAACCCTACAAGAGCATATTGGCCTACGAGGCTATCTTTGAGTGCACCAATGCTCATGATATTTATTAGCTCACTGATGGACAGGGCATCCTTCTTTCTTGCCCACTGAAGCTTGTACAGGATGGTCCTTTGCCACTGGAACGGGGGAACTGCACTCCCTCGCCGTTGGGCATTCTCTAGCTTTATCCTTGCAACTTGGTCAAGCGCCCATGTTACCAATTGTACTGCCCAATCCCCATCAGGCGTCCTAGAACTCGAATGGACTTGCCTTTGAGCCTTTGAAGAAATATGACTAGTTGAGAAAAACCTGCAGAAGTACTCCAACACTGCGGTACAGCAGAACAAGACATATGTAACCTTGACGTCGTTATCATCATAACCTTCTCTGTGGCTATTGTGGAAGAGGGCGAGGGCTGCCCATGGCAGTATCATAGCTGGTAGACGTATGAACAAAGCACCAGGATTCATATCTGGTTGTTCCCCCGTTTCGTCACACAGCTCGATCATCTTCTTTTTCGGGTATAAAAGATTAAACGTATTGGATAGCCTATTTTGCAACAAAACATATGCTTGCTTCTCATGAAGCAACCCAAAGGATTTTAGGATGCCAAGTCGATCAGGATAGGGCGATGCAAGGTCCACAAATAGCTTATAGACCTCAAGGTCCACATTATAGTCATCAACTTGGGCTCTACTTGTCCGTGTGCTTTGCGTCTGAGATCCATGGTCGGGCTCAAGATCCACCACATCATCTTCTCCTTGTGCTTGATCAGGAAGATGGTTGTTGGCCTCAAGGTCCACCATCCCTGGTCCTTGCGTGATATCTCCAGATCTCACTCAATCATCAGTGAAGTCATGCACGCACAAAAGTGAGAGTCCGATTCGTTGCAACCTAATAACTACGGCGTTGTCCACATGTTTTATATTGTACCACTTGACTCTGTGGGCTTGTCTGATCTTGTGATTTGCATCTAATGGCCACTATTTATTTATTTCTATGACTGACTTCAGGCCGGCCCATCAAACCTATCGAATCCTTGTGTTGGTTATTCTAGTCCACTCTGCCCTCTAAGATATTCATGGGTGGGAGAACTGAAGTCTCAGTTCTGTTTCTTGTCTTGGCCACACCTCGATACCACGAAGGAAGCATCCAAGTAGGCGAGTCCAAGCAAAGCAAAGCGAAGCGTGGCGAGTGGTTGGTCACTAGTAGGGGTGGTGGAACGGATGGGGAATAAACACAAGCACCTGGCGGGCGGACGAAATCTGATCTGGTGCCGGCGGCGCTCCCGGCGGGCGTCCACCGTGCCCTTCTGTGATGCATTTCGCCTGGCACACGAGGCCGGCGATCCGCCGCTTGGCAGCTGCGGGTTGGCGTCGACGAGGCCATCTTCTCCGGCTGGAGTCTCCATACATACGACCGCCGCGCGGTGAGCAGAAGAGGGAGGAAGAACGGGTTGATTAACGGTGATGGTGGGTCTTTGCCGGTCTGACTGCAAAAACCTTGAACCAGCTCTTTGCCCAATAACCAACTAGACTAGTAATACTTCATGATTTGTTAATGATTTAGATTCCATATTATGCATATTAATTTGATGTGAGGTCAAATTTTTGAATATTCTGGTTTTTTTATCGCAAATGGACCAATGAACCGACAGTCCGACCAATAAAAACCTAAACCGACAACCTCGCCTGTTTGGTGTTTTAAATTCAATAATGCCACACCTACATAATTGGTGTACGAAACTTACGTAAATCCATTCATCGCTAATTAAACGCCCCCCCCCCTCAATTTTCAGGATGGGCCCGTGCGTGCAAGTAATTACCAATAAAAAACTGCCAGATCGGACAGTACGTAAGATACATAAAAAGAGTTACGTAGGTGTAAATTGCAGGGCCTCCTATATGGGCACCCGCCCCTAAGGCCAACTCCACCGCACGATCTTAAATATATACCTATTTTGTTCGGATTTTGTCTGTATGGGATAGAAATAGGGAGAACAAACGCCGGACAGAGGCCGCACAAACTCGCTACACGCATCACTACTACCCCATTTTCACCCCATACGTCGTGGTCGTTGATGCACGTGGTGGGCCATGTACAGAAAAGGAGAGAGTGACATGTGGGGTCGAGGCGGACACAGACAGACGACGAGGACGCGAAGACGTTCGCTTTCTGTCCGCTTTGGCCCCAAACCGAGAGCAACTTTGGTCTGGAAATGGCAAAAGCGGACACGGACCAAACAAAGCGTCCGTATGCTCCCATGCGCTGGGTCGTTTGATTTGCCCGTTTTACCCCAAACGGACACAAACGGACGATTTGGGGTAGAAATGAGTCACGCGGTGAAGTTGGCCTAATGACAGCGGACGGAAAATGCCATGTCAGAACTAGCCGGAAAAATCACATACTAGAGCGACCTGATACAGTTGATGTTAGGCAATAAATACCAATTGCTCATGAAAATATTGGGTTGCATCAACATAGGGCCTGTTCGGGAGCCCTCCACTCCACAGCTCTGCTCCTGGAGCAGCAGGAGCGGCACCGAACAGATCAGCTCAGCGATTTCCTCGTTCCGGAGCGGAGTGGCCAGTAGACCATTTTCTGGGAGTCGCTAAAGTGGCGCTCCGCCCGCTCCGCATGTCTCACTGTACGAGATTGTCCCTGGAGTTCAAAGTTTTCTACCCACCTTTGCCACAACTTACCGGTTCGACAACCCAACAGCACACTGACGGACGACTCTCACTTTAACTCCTGCCGGTTCCTTCAATAGAAAATACAGGTGAGGAGTTGGAGTTGGCTGCCGAACATGTTGCCAAATTCTAAAATTTGCTAATGGAGCTGGGAGTTGGGAATCGAGGAGTGGAGTTGAGAATTCAGAGGAGTGGATGGTTGCCGAACAGGCTCATAATGTAGCAATTCGGCAAACGAAAACTAAGCCTGATGGGACACAGTTAAAAAAAGTTCATTTGCATTTCACCCTTTTGGATACTTTGTGCTGGCTGTAAAAGTATCCATAAAAAACAGTGAAATGCTCATCAGTACTCTACATTTTGAGACCCTGTAAGAACAAGCAATATTACGGGCAATTCATTTGATAGGCACATATATACCTTTCTGAACAAGCCACAACTTCTTTTATTCAGAAAACTAGAAGCAAAGTGAGAGCCGCCATCAGCTCTGCACCTAGCAGGAGACATCACGAAGCAGCAAACTTCAGCAACTTTCGAGGGAGACTACAAAGTTTGCATGAAATAGAAAAACCAACACTACTGAAGAGTACAGCAGTAACTTGCAAGAGTGAAATAAAACGGTAATCAACGTAACAACCGTACTATCTGCATCCGTATCTCGCATCCCTAACTAGCTAAACCCGTGAGCAAAAATGTTCGACATAGAACATGTCCTTGGCTCACAGGGTTGGCAGAACCGTGAGATCCTAAATAATTTCTGCCTGATTTTCAGCGTGACTATCGTGCTAGTACCAATCAAAAACATCCAGGTCAACATCATCAGCATTTCCAGCTGCAACATCCTCCCCTTCTTTGACCTCAGATTGGTGCGTGCCCATTTCTTCATCTGACAAATTCGAAACATTCTCAACACTGAACGTGTTAGTTTCAGAAATAACATCATTTCCAGTGTTCCCTTCAGTTGATGCAACCTCTTGTTTTTGTGTAATGTTGATGTCTTTGAGCGAATCTTCAATGTTGAGCTGTTTCATTACTTGTTTTAAATACAAGTTATCTGTATACAGTTGTAAGACAGAAGAGTTAGGTTAAGCAAAATCAGAAATCAGAAATCAAAATATATGGGCTGGACCAGGTATGAAGCAACCGCTGACCTCTCGAGCGATGAAGTATAGCATCGTGGACTTGCATTGGATGCTTTTTGTCCTCACTTTTAAACTTTTGCCGTACCTGATCACGGGACTTATCTGGGAATAGTTGCTGTATCATTGCAAAATCACTACCAAATTGTTGAAGACCCTGGACCAGAACAGATAAAAAAGTTGAAGTTTCCCATAGGCAAGCCAAAACGTCAGCATGACAGTGTCAAAAAACATCTTATACTATTAAGTTATAGAGGGTGTAGTTGATTTCCAAATACCTGGTAAAACAAGTCAGTGTCAGATTTTGTCCATTTGGCCCGTGTCTTTTTGTCCATATACGAATGGTAATTCAGTTTAGTAGCACTTTCTAGCGCCTGATTCTCTGTTCTGTCATTGTCATAGTTATCTCCAAAAGGATCAAAATCGTCAGTATCTCCAAAACGGGAGCTGCTGTGAAAAGACATCAACAAAGAACATGACAGGCGAAAGTCAGTGAAATCATGGTTAAAGCAGCATACCAACTCATCAAATTTAAGAATACAAATTTAGATGCTGGAATAAAAACTGCAGCAGCAACGCCAACTTCAAATACCCTATCTGAAAAAGTGAAGTATCTATATGATAAAATAGAAAGCTTGCAAATAGAACTGTAGCATTGTTGTCAATGACTGGTTATTTTACTACACTTTAGGTAAAAATATCCAAACAGAAAATGCAGAATGGTAGTTAAACAAGATACAGAGAAAATATTCATAAATAATATTTTAAGTTGGGAAAAGAGCCTACCTTTGATTAGAGGATGATGGTCCTGACGGTGTTTTACTCTAGGAAAGGCCAAAACAAAAATCATGAGCAACAGCATAATACTCCAATAAAGAAGGTAGACCCAGCAAACGTGCACAACTCACCTGAATACGCTCTCTGGCCTCTTGTAACAACCTGAGATGCGTCACACTTAGCTTCATGCGATCTATCTCATGATCAGGTTTTTGAAGTAACGTTTGCACTTCTATAAAACAACAAAGGCCAAAAATACAAGAGTCAAGAGCTCATAGCATGTTAAATTGATGCTTTGTTATTTGGGTACCGTTGTTATTTTAGCCAGATACCTTGAGCTCTTTTTTGACGAATTCTGTGAGTAAGATTCTTCTCAGGCTGTTCTGTCATTGTATCTTTCAAGGCTCTCTTACAACCGCGTGACGATACTTCACTTTTATTTTTCTGCTGGTTCGGCTGTGATTTTTCCGAAGTGGATTTCGTCGAGGTGCGCTTGGAACCCCTCAAAGGTTCTTTATTTGGATCTTTCTTCCTTGACTTTCTTGGTGCCTTCTGCTTTCCTCCAGCAGTGTTCTCGTCGCTACTATCATTATTTTGTTCGGCTGCTGAAGGTTCAACAAAATCTTCATCAAGATGATCGTCAACAATATGCTCAGATAACCCAACCTTCTGAATCTCTGTCCTGCTTCTTAACTTCATTGATAATTCTTGTTTTCCAACATCCAATTTGGATTGTTGTTCAACACCATGATCTGATCGCTCCCCCTCATAGTACTGGCTCTCCCTATCAGTATATTCCTGATCGTCTGAATGTTCTTCAGTAAGACAATGCTGCAAAAATTACCAATGAGACAAGGACTTACCTTTTGAGGTGCTAAGAAAATTCTAATCACAAGTGTAGACTTCAGCAAGGACTTACCTTTTGAGGTGCTTGCTGAGGCAAGGTGTTCAAATTTTCATCAGATCCTATGTCATTATGGTTGGTATCTGTTGCAGCGACCCCCTCATAATCATCTGGTAGAACAAATGTTACTGATTTGCCTTTGCTCTTTTTCTTTCCAAGATCAAGTAGAAATGTAGCAGCAGCTTCAGCTGTACCAGAAATATGTTTGCTCATTATGAGTAAATAAGCAGGAAAGCTAGACGAAGCAATATAAAGTGATAAGTGCAGCCAACAACTCATGACATACTGTATGGTCAGAATGAGCGTTATGCCAGATGTGCATGGAAAAGAAGTTCCACAAGTAAATCAAACACGCACCTGAGGGTTCTCCAAAGATCGGTTGAGTATCATCAGTATGAGGATTTATCAGCCCATCTTGAGAGTCTATATCAACACTAGCATTGATATCCTAAAAGCAATCAAAAGCAGAGCATCAGCATATCATATTTGTGAACTTAGTTAAATTTCTAACAGATTTCAACCCTGACCTTTAGATTAGCTGCTGCATAATCATCACTAGTCCCAACAGCCTTGGATGAAGCCCTGCCAGGTTTTCTTTGTGATTTAGGGCATAACTTTGCAGCCGTTTCCTCTGGACCAGGCTCTTCAAGGATGCGGTTGTGGTTAACAAAATTGTCAACTGTACCATCATCAGTTCCCAAGGGTGGCTGAGAATCTGAGGTCTGTACATGTTCTTCATGTTGAGCTTGTACCTGCTCATCGTTGCATCCTCTGACATCATCGTTACCATCCTCTTTATTTTGTGAGACCACGTCTACAGTTGAAGCTGCCTTCTTTTGGCCAGTCTTTCGGGACTTGGATGCTGCCTTGCTGAGTTTCACCTTAATTTTTAGCTTGGACTTTGCAGCGTTTTCCTCTTCAGAATGTGTGTCAAATAGTTCCCCAAAGTCAGCTAAATCATCAACTGTCTTGCTAGTTGGATGGGTGGATGATGCTTGGGTATCTGAAACAACCAAGCTTTCTTGGAGCGTAACTACTTCAGATGGATCATCATGAGGATCGTCATTTTGTGAAACCCTATCTACAGAAGAAACTGCCAGCACATCATCAGAAGGTGTGTAAATAGTGCCCCCACAAACTTCCGCACCACCAATCGTTTCACTACCATGAACGGCCGAAGATGCTATTTCTTGATTCGTAGCAAGTCCTTGAGACAAATTATCTTGACTTAAAGCTAGAGCCTTCTCATCACTTGTTTCCACTGTACGATTGGGTACAACAGATCTTGATGGCACAGATTTCTTCCGAAGCTTGCCCCGCAGCTTATTAGGATGAAACTTTGCAGCAGCTTCCGCTTCTGCAGGGGCATCAGTGATGTCGCCAAAGTTAGCCTCATCATCAATCATGTCCAAACCCCCTTTGAGGCCTCCAGGAAGTTGTTTCGACCTGCCAAAGTCACTTTAGGAAATATTGCAGGTTCAGACAGCAGCAGCAGCAAGCGAAGCATGTTATATAAGAAAGAAATGGACAATATATTATCTCACATAGAGATAACAAAATAAAAGGAAACGGAAATCCTTGTTGGCACTATTTTTCTAAGGCCCCATAACATCTTATAGGCCCATCTTGCCGTGCAAAAGAAACTTATGGAGACCAACCATATTTTCCAGGTTCTAACTGGCATCACCAACACAACTGCATTCAATTGTTGCAAGATTAAATGATCATACAAATTTAGCAAATGGCACAAGAAAAGGCAGTACCGCGTCAACCAAACGAGGAGCTAACACAAGCGCATAGGACACGAGGTATGGACATTAGCTACCAAACGAACAGTTAAAATTAAATCTGACTATTTGATTTAGTTCACAAGAAAGCATCAGGCATGCATCAACGACCGAATTTCTAAGACGTTTCAACAATTGTATATATACGGTTCATCAACAAGAAATAGACAACACGCCAAACATTCTGTGCAGAACAACAGAAATCAAATAGTGACGTGGAGCATTAAATCTTTACCTGGTGACGCCACGAAGGTGCTTCCCCGGTGACGGCGAGGATGAACCTTTTGGCCCCTCCTTGAAGAGGCCGAGGTTGCCTGCGGCGCGGTTGAGAGGAGGGGGGCAGCGGCGGAGAAGCACGGACTGGGTAGGGCGGCGGTGTCGGGGGACGCACGGAATCCGTAGCCGGTGGCGGCAGGGAGGCGGCGAGGTGGGGAGGCGCCCGCGGGGGAGAGAAGGGCACGGAGAGGCCGGCGGCGGCAGGGGAGCCGAGGGCGGAGAGGCGGCGCGGCGGTTGCCTTCCCCCCAGTTCGCACGCCCTCGCCGCCTACGGAGACAGGAGTCCAGACCCCTGACGAGGCCTTCAGCAGGGGCGAATCCTAACGCGCGGAATAGTCGCCCCCTCTGTGGGCCGAATCCTAACTAGGCCATCTCTTGATTTTGTTAGGGCCCTTTACTTCCGGCCCTTTTGTATTCAGTTCTCGCAGGCCATTTCGTGGTATTTTTTGCCTATCATAATCTACCTGTGGGTCGCAGGTTTTGGTATTTCCCTTTCTACGTGTCCCCCATAGGCCATAGTTGATCCTGCTGTTTTTACATGGATTTTTTTCACCTATATATGCTTGCTTTCTAGGGCATAGTGATGTCGTAGCTGTTTTCGTTATGCTAGATCTGTCGATTCCAGACTACTGCCAATATCTCACTTTTTTTACCTATGCTTGTCTGTGCAGGTTTCGATTGAGTAGGGGAGGAGCGTTATTCAACATTTTAGTTTCTTTTCAGAGGTGTAGGCAAACCGGTTGCTAACTCTCTCCTCTTTCCATCATCGTTTTTTTCCTTCTGATTTACTACCATCTGATTTCATGTACGAAGAAAGATGAAGATAAAAATGTTTGAGAATTTGAAAAGGTGTTCATGAATTTGAAAAATATCCATATCTTTTAAATGTATATGAATTGAAATTATGCTTATGAACTTGAATAATTCTAGTGAATTCAGAAACTGTTCATATATTTGCAAAATTATCTGTGAATTCAAAAATATGTTTGCCATGTTTAAAAATGTTCCTAAATTTCAAAGGATTTACGAGTCTATAAAATGTTCGTGAATTATAAAAAAACCTTGAATTTAAAAAACTTGATAAATGAGTGCTAAAATGAAAATGTTCATAAATTAAAAAAGATTTTCTGGTATTAAGATTTGTGAATTCAAAAAATGTTGATGAACTCAAAAACTGTTCGTGAATTAAAAAATGTCTGCAAAATTGAAAAAATGTTTGTGAATACAAAATTGTTCATGAAATTGAAAAAATGATCGCCCAACTTGAAAATGCTCCTGAATCTGAAAATTATTCGTGATTCAAAAAAGTAATTGTGGGTTTGAAAAAATGGTCATGAATTTAAAAAAGTTCATAAATTCAAAAAAATACTCAAATTTGAATATTATTGAATTTGATTTTTAACAAATTCAAACATGTTCGCGAGTTCAAAAATTGTTTATTAATGTCCGTTTGGTAATCCGTGTTGGAAATGCCCTTAATGCATACAGAATAAAGGAAGTGAGACAGTAACTGAAGTGCGCATCTTGGATTTCTGAGTATTCATGATAATCTTTGAACCTGGATGTTTCTTTATCAGCTAGCATCTCTGACGGACTAGGAGCACACTCTCCAACTTAAGAAACATAACTGGAAAAGAAACACTCTCCGGCTACAAAAATATAACTGGAAAAGAAACTCCGTCAGAGATGGCATAAACGTGATATAATTCACATCCACCAAGAAGCTATAGAAATAAAATCACTATTTCTATAGCTTCTTTTCAGTTTCTACTATATAATTCACATCCATCAAGAAGCTATAGAAATAAAATCACTACATCAGATCATGGCATAAACGTGGCTGCAATTTTTTTTTTACATAAACGTGGCTACAACAGTTAGTACTACTACTATTACAATTTTGTTAGCTGATGAAAAGAGAATCCGCAGCGCTACAGTACATAGTCTTAGATGTTGACGAAGGGAGCGCCGGTAATGAACTCGGTGGCGGCGAGCGCGACGAGGCCGAGCATAGCGAAGCGGCCGTTCCAGAGCTCTGCGTCGGCGCTCCAGATTCCGCTCGACTTGCTCTCGACAGTCTGGCCCTGCAGTAGCGGCACCAACGATGCCGCGGAGAACACCCCCGCGGTCACCAGGAACCAGCCCAGCCCGGCGCCGCTGCCGGCCTGGTCGAGGAGCCCGCCGCCGCGTGCCGCCTCGACGGAGAGCGCCGCCACGAAGCCCACCATGGCCAGCCGGCCATTGATGCGCTCCGGCGCCGGGCCGCTGAAGGCGAGCGCGTCCCAGACCGAGGGGTTAGCCTTCTTGGTCATGGGCTTGGGTGCCGCCGGGATCGGGGTCGGGGTCGAGCTCGTGCTCGGGGAGGAGGAGGTCGATGCGCTCGTCGTCTCCTTGGTTGAGTCCATGCCAGGCTGCACATACACTGTTAGACTATGTATAACTTCTGTACCTATGTACGTATTGTAACACAACCATTATCTATAATAAGATAAGCCATCCCTAGAGGGTTGTACTGGTTCCCAAAACTTATTGTCTTACATGGTATCACGCTAGGTTATGATCGCTTTCGCTTCTAAACCCTAATACCCGCACCGCCGCCGCAGCCACCGCCGCCTTCACCGCCGCCGCCGCGCCACCGATCGCGCCGCCGCCATGTCGAGCGCCGCCACCACCGGTTCCACTGCTGCGGGCTTCCTCCCGGCCTCTCTTGCGGCTCTGCTCAACCTCCCGCTCGATGCCGTCTCCGTTCCGGCTCCGATCGGGACAAGGAGCATCGGCTCCGTCTTCTCCACGCCGCCGGCGCCCTCGCTCGGGCGTGACCTCATGGTCCACACCGCGGCGCCGCCGTCCGCTGCGGATTCCGCAGGCGTCGTCCCGCCGCTCCTGCCGCGAGCGGATCACACCGCCCCGCTGGCGGGGTTGGCGGCGCCCGCCCCGGCCGCGGGCCTTGCGGCGTCCGCACCGGCCGTGAGCTTTGCGGCGCCCGCCCTGGCTGCGGTCCCGCCTCCTCCCGCATCGGCTTCGGTGCCTCCGGCTGCCTCCATGGTGTTTGCACCCCAGGCAGCCTCCTCGATGGGATCGTCTTCGCCGCCGCCGTTTCACTTCGGTCATCTCATCACCATCATGCTCTCCGCAGACAACTACATCTTCTGGCGTGCGCAGGTTCTCCCGCTCTTGGGGAGTCACTACCTTCTAGGCTACGTCGACGGATCGCTTCCCTGCCCACCCGCGCTGGTAGACAGCGTGCATGGTCCGGTCTACAATCCGGCCCATCGCGTCTGGACGGGGCAGGACCAGGCGAACCTCTCCTCCATCCAGGGGTCGCTCTCGCCGGCAGTTGCCGGCCTTGTTGTCTTCGCGAAGACGTCTCATGAGGCCTGGACCATCCTTGAGCGCACCTTTGCAGCGCAGTCCCAGGCTCGTGTCTCTGCACTCCGTCGTCAGCTTGGAGAGTGTCAGAAGCTTGACTCCACGGCCACTGAGTTCTACAACAAGGTCAAGGGCCTTGCCGACACATTGGCCTCCATTGGACAGCCCCTCACCGACTCCGAGTTCAACTCGTTTATTGTCAATGGTCTTGATGAGGAGTATGATGCCTTAGTCGAGATCATCAACGAGCGGGGTAACTCGACACCCATGTTGGCACACGAGGTTTTCTCTCGGCTTCTTCTCACTGAGCAACGGGTCGAGACTCGCCGCACCAGGGGCACTGGCTCTCTCTCGGCCAACGTCGCCACCAAGGGTGGCCGCTCTTCTTCATCACCCCCGGTCTCCCTTGGGGCTGCCACCGTCGCCCGCGTCGGCCCCCCCACCTACTGCGACCTTACCGGGGCTGGCGGTCCACGTGTGTGTCAGCTTTGTGGCCGCGATGGGCACTGGGCCTCCAAGTGTCATAAGCGCTTCCAGCGAAGCTTCCTTGGTCTTGGCAATGACGGCAAAGATACACGCAACAATGCCCGTCAGGTCGCCATGGCTGATCGTCCCGCGCCGCAGAAGCACCAGGGACACACTCAGTCCTACTCCATCGATCCACACTGGTACATGGACTCTGGGGCGACAAAGCATCTGACCAGCGAGATGGGGAAGCTTCACACTCATGAACCCTATCATGGCTCCGACAAGATCCACACCGCCAATGGAGCAGGTATGCACATCTCTCATATTGGTCAAGCATCTCTTCTCACTAGACATGCCAATAGGAGTCTTCAGCTTCGCAATGTTCTTCGCGTTCCATCTGTGACCCGCAATCTTCTTTCAGTTCCTAAACTCACACGTGATAATAATGTGCTTTGTGAATTTCACCCTTTTGATCTTTTTATTAAGGATCGGGGCACGAGGGACATTCTTCTTAGTGGGCGGTTGTGCCAGGGTCTCTACCGTCTGGAGCATCCTGGCGTCGCTCGCGTTTTCAGTGGAGTTCGGGTCTCTCCGTCACAGTGGCATGCTCGTCTTGGTCACCCGGCCACACCTATTGTCCGTCATATTTTGCGTCGTCATGAGCTTCCTAGTTTGTCTAGTAATAAAGATGTAGCAGTGTGTGATGCTTGTCAGCAGGGGAAGAGTCATCAACTTCCTTTTTCGGAGTCCAGTCGTGGGGTGAAACATCCGTTAGAACTTGTGTTTTCAGATGTATGGGGTCCTGCTCAGACTTCTGTCAGTGGTCATAATTACTATATCAGTTTCGTTGATGCTTATAGTCGATTTACCTGGCTTTACCTTATTAAACGCAAATCTGATGTGTTTGATATTTTTGTTCAGTTTCAAAAACATGTTGAACGTCTTCTCAAGCACAAAATTGTTCATGTCCAGTCGGACTGGGGGGGGGGGGGCGAGTATCGCAACCTCAACTCCTTCTTTCAGTCGCTTGGGATAGCTCATCGTTTAGCATGTCCACATACACATCAGCAGAATGGTTCAGTCGAACGTAAGCATCGTCATATTGTTGAAGCTGGTCTTACTCTTTTGGCCCATGCATCTGTTCCGTTTCGATTTTGGAGTGATGCTTTCACCACTGCATGCTTTCTCATCAATCGTACTCCTACTCGTGTTTTAAACATGAAGACTCCCATTGAGGTTCTCCTTAATGAACAACCTGATTATACCTTTCTCAAGGTATTTGGGTGTGCTTGCTGGCCGCATCTTCGTCCATATAACAAGCGCAAGCTTGAGTTTCGTTCTAAGAAGTGTGTTTTTCTTGGCTATAACTCTCTTCATAAAGGTTACAAATGTCTTCATGTTCCCACTAATCGTGTCTATATATCTCGGGACGTCGTGTTTGATGAGCATGTTTTTTCCTTTGCCAACCTTCCTGTGTCCACTGTCGAACCACCATCCCTGCATTCATCCTCTGTTGCTTCTGACCAATTTGATGATGTTGCATACTCTCCTTTGCTGTTACCTAACCATGGTGCAGGAACCGGACGTGGAGCTCGTTTGGAGCTGTTGGAGGATTCACCATCATCATCGTCGTCTTCTGGTGGGCATGTCGATCGCCCTCTGTTGCATGGCATCGATTCGCGTGCCCATGCATGGTCACCCGACGAGCCCGTCGCGCCGAGCATCTCCACTGCTCGGTCTGCTACGCCAGTGATCGCCGAGTCTCCAGCGGCTCGGCCTTTTTCGCCAGCGGCCGCCGAGTCGCCCGTGGCTCGGCCCGTCACGCCGTCTTCGCCCGCGGCTCGGGTCCTCACGTCGCCTTCATCAGCGGATCGGCCCGCGACACCGGCCGCGCCACGGCCCACTATGCCGAGCTCGCCATCGGCCCGGTCTGGGATGCCGGAGTCGCCAGCTGCTTCGTCTGCTCTGCCGGTTTCGCCGGTGGGCCGGCCTTCTTCGCCGACTGAGTCCGAGGCTACCGTGCCTGGCTCCTCGTCACCGGCTGACTCGTCAACGTCGCCGTCCTCCAGCCCGTTGCAGGCTGCTCCGTCGACCTCGGTGGTTCCTGTGTCTCGACCACATACACGCAGTCGCAGTGGCATTTTCAAACCTAAGGAACGTACGGATGGTACGGTTGCTTGGTTGGCTGCTTGTTTGGCTGCTGCTGTTGCGGATCCATCTTCTGAGCCTCGCTCATATCAGGCTGCCCTGCGCATTCCACATTGGCGAGAGGCTATGGAGCAGGAGTTTCATGCTCTTCTTCGTAACAAGACATGGACTCTCGTTCCTCCACCACCACGGGTAAATGTTATTGACTCAAAATGGGTATTCAAAGTGAAGAAGCATTCGGATGGATCTATTGAGCGTTACAAAGCGCGACTTGTTGCTCGCGGTTTTCGGCAGCGTCATGGTCTTGACTATGAGGACACCTTCAGTCCTGTCGTCAAGCCTACCACTATTCGGCTTCTTCTCTCCATTGCTGTTTCTCGTGGTTGGTCCCTTCGTCAACTTGATGTGCAGAATGCTTTTCTACATGGATTTTTGGAGGAAGAGGTTTATATGAAACAGCCGCCTGGTTTTCTCTGATCCTGATCGTCCTGACTATATCTGTCGTCTTTCCAAAGCACTATATGGTTTGAAGCAAGCTCCTCGTGCCTGGCATGCCCGCCTTGCCTCTGCCCTTCGTGCTCATGGGTTTGTGCCGTCCACTGCTGACACTTCATTATTTCTTCTACAGAAGCCAGAAGTCACTATGTATCTTTTGGTATATGTCGATGATATTATCCTTGTCAGCTCTTCTCAGTATGCTGCTGATGCTCTTGTCTGCTCTCTTGGTGCTGATTTTGCGGTCAAAGATCTTGGGAAGCTTCACTACTTTCTTGGAGTTGAGGTCACTTCTCGTGCTACTGGTCTTGTCCTTACGCAGAAGAAGTACTCCTTGGAGTTGTTACAAAAAGCCGGCATGCTGAAGTGCAAACCGACCACCACACCCATGTCGTCTACCGACAAGATAACAGCTGTTGATGGTGAGCTTTTGTCTCCTGCGGATGCCACAGAGTACAGAAGCATTGTTGGTGGACTTCAGTACTTGACGATCACGAGACCAGATATCTCTTATGCTGTTAACAGGGTTTGTCAGTATCTTCAGGCTCCCAGAGATACTCATTGGGCTGCTGTTAAACGCATTCTTCGTTATGTTCAGTTCACCCTGACTTTTGGTATGCATATTCGGCCGACTTCCTCTCGGGTCCTTTCGGCCTTCTCTGATGCAGATTGGGCTGGTAGCCCAGATGACAGGCGATCCACGGGGGGTTATGCAGTATTCTTTGGCTCTAATTTGATCGCCTGGAGTGCTCGGAAACAGGCTACTGTGTCACGTAGCAGTACTGAAGCTGAGTACAAGGCTGTGGCTAATGCTACTGCAGAGATTATTTGGGTGCAGTCTTTGCTTCAGGAGTTGGGTTTGTCTCAACCACAACCTCCTATTCTTTGGTGTGATAACATCGTTGCTACATACCTTTCTGCAAATCCAGTATTTCATGCCCGAACGAAACACATTGAAGTTGACTATCACTTTGTACGGGAACATGTATCACAGAAGCAACTTCAGATCAAGTTTATCTCGTCTAAGGATCAACTTGCAGATATCTTCACTAAGCCTTTACCACTGCCACAGTTTGAGGCTTGTAGGCGCAATCTTACTCTTCTCAGTTCTTTAGAAAGTGACTAAGATTGAGGGAGGGTGTTAGACTATGTATAACTTCTGTACCTATGTACGTATTGTAACACAACCATTATATATAATGAGATAAGCCACCCCTAGAGGGTTGTGCTGGTTCCCAAAACTTATTGTCTTACATACACAAACAATCTCACGTCGAGGTCGAGTCTCCAACTAGCCAACATGCGATGCAGTCAAGTGTGTGACGTGAAAGCTCACCTCGGTCTGGGCCCTGACGACGAGGGTCCTCCGGCGCGGGGCCGCCACTGGAGAGCGGGCGGCGGACCGGCTGACGACGGTGAAGGAACTCAAAGCCACCATGGTCGCCATTACTCAAGGCACGAAGAGAACTGAGAAGTTAGTGCTGGCTTAATGGATGGACGATGTCACTTGGCTGATGCTGCTTTGCTGTGTCTCTGTGAGCGAGTAGCTGATGCACTTTTATAGCGGCCGTGAGGAGGTCGCCGGTGGACGCGGCCGTGGCCACGTGAACGAGGTGCAAGAGCTGTACGTGGACGGAGGGAGGCGGCGGGCTCACATGCATCGACGTGTACACCTAGGGCGCCATAACTCGCTCTCGCCAAAAAGTGAACCCAGCGTGTACGCGGCGCCCCTATTTCACGCTTTCAGCGAGACTAGGTTCTTACTCGCTCAAGGGGGGCGACCAAGATGGACCAGCCCATGCTCGCGGGAGGCGACAGCCTCTTTTCTGTTTCTTTATGTTTTCTGTTTCTTTTTTGCTTTATTTTTCTACCTTTGTTTATACATCAGAAAATTCTAAATATATATACTATAAAAAACCCTATACAATTTTTCTTGGAAAATGTTGAACAAATATTTGAAAAATGTCGAACAAGTATTTGAAAAAATATTGATCAAGCATTCAGAAAAATATTGAACATGAATTAAAAATATGTTAATCAAGCTTTTAGAAAATGTTGAACATGTTTAGAAATATTGTTGATCCTGTATTAGAAAAATGACGAATTTTTTTGATCATGTATTTTAAAATGTTAATCAAGAATTTGAATAAAAATGTTGAACAAATATTCAAGGAACGCTATTCAAGCATTTGGGAAATTTTAAATGTGTATAGAAAAAATGTTGATCATGTATTAAAAAATTGATGAAAAAATTTAATCATATATGTATAAGTGTTAATAAAGCATTTGAAAAAATGTTCAACAAGTGTTTGAATAATGTTAATCAAGCATTTGGAATATGTTAAATGTGTGTAGAAAAAATGTTGACCATGTATTCGAAAAAATGTTAATCTTTTTATTTGGTAACTGTTAATCAAGACTTTTTTAAAATGTAAAGAAAAAATGTTAACCATGTATTAAAAATGTTAATCTTGTATATGCAAAATGTTAATCAAGAATTTGAAAAAATATTAAAAAATGTGTATAGAAACAATGTTGATCATATATTAAAAAATGTTAAATTTGTATTGGAAAAACCTTAAACGAGTATTAGAAAAATGTTGTTGACATATGCAAAAATGGACAATTAAAACCAAGAGAAATAAAAAGAACTAAAATAATTAAAAACCGAAAAAGAAAACAAAATAAACCAAATAAAAAATAAAACCGAAGATGCATATGTAAAAAGAATGAAAAAACAGAGAAGAAAAGGGAAAAAACAAAATAAAACAAAAAAGAGAAGAAAAACAAAAAAACCATAGAAAATCGGCTCTTTTACCTTAAAGGAGGTCGTGCCTTCAGTACATCCAGGAGACGAGTGTTCGAATCCTGGTTTCAGTCACTTTTTCTCCCCCTTTCCTTTCATTAAGCGGGCCGACCCAGTTGCTACAGTAGAGAAAAGAATCCTTCAGCGAGAAGTACTACTGTCTCGCTTAATGCGAGACATAGCTCTCTTGTGTATGCGCACGATGTACTGCAGGCGAGAGCGCGCCGCATGGGGCCACCGGCGGCAATGGCCCAAGCCTGAACTTCTGAAGAACTTGTCAGCTGATCGAAGTTTAGTTAAATTCAAATATGACGTCGCTCTCGTCGGTGTTTGTGTTGTGTTTTCTTGACTTTTTGATGTTTTTATATGGCTTATTGTACCTTAGATTATTTTCACTGAGTTGAAACCAAATTATTTCTGTGATAAAAAACATCTTAGTTGGTGGGCAGGTTCACCAAATACATACACTTCATTTCTATGATGAAACACCCAATAATTATAAACACCATCGCTAAAGCTTTCGCTGAGAATATTTTTAGTCCTCGCTTGGAATATTGGGTGCAAAACTTTACACCTGTATTTATTTTATAGGTGTAAATTATAGGTCAACTTTTGATTCCTGCATGGGATGAAAACGATGGGAGAGGGTCTGTATCCTAAACCAGCCAGAAAACGAGCTGAAACGCTAATCCAAACGGAGCCTCAAGCTGTATGGTATTCCAACTGTGACCGGCTGACAGGGATAGAATCTTCACGTGCCACCTTTGGCAAGAAAAATGTGAGTTAATTTGCACTTTATCAAGCAATATCAATATTCTCAGACTTAAATTAAGAAACATAAACTTTTTGAGGATTAAATAAACGATCAAACAGGCTGGTTACAATCTTTTTTTTGAAGGAAACGCAGGAGAGCTGCGATTTCATTATAAGATGAAAACGGCGAAGGAACGCCAACTGTACAAACGCGAGCGAGCTCGCAGAAAAAACGAAAAAAGAAAAAAAAGAGAGAAAGGGCGCCTAGGTCCTACTCTCGCGGCATCAAGTGCTTCCCGCCTGCCCACGTCCAGGTTGTGATCTCATCACCAATGGAGTCCAGCGCTCTCTCGACAGACCGCTCTTGGCCTCTGAAAATCCGGTTGTTTCTCTCGCCCCAGATCGTCCAAGCTATGAGCAGAGAGATGGACCTGGCCTTCTTGGCGTGTGCTGCGTTGATCGTCAATCCCAGGAGCCATTCTGTTGTGTCAGTCGTCGTACTCCAGTTATCTGGGTGGCATGAGGGTAACTGAAAGCGGTCAGCCCCCATCGCCCATAGACGTCTCGTCCATGTACATTCTTGGAACAGATGCATGTTGGTCTCCAGGTTGCGCATGTAGAGAGGGCAAAAGTAGCAATTTGGCCATTTCCTCGCCATCAGCCTGTCCGCTCTAAGGAGCCGGTTGATGGCAAGAAGCCAGGCGAACAGCTTGATCTTTGCTGGCGCCCATGCCTTCCACACTGCCGCCATGAGAGGTGATCTCGTGGATCCCAAGAATTGCATGTGGTACACCGAGCTTGTGGAGAAGATGCCTGATTCCGTCAGTTTCCAAGAGAAGACATCCTGTCCTGTCGACAGTTGGCCAGTTACCGTCACCCTCGTCCAGAGGTTGACAAATTGAGGCAGCAGCCCCGTGGTCACCCGCCCCTGCACATCACGCACCCAGCTGTTGTCTCGGAGCGCCGCATGTACCGTCTTGTTTTTTCGGCGCGCCAACTGGAAGATGTTAGGTGCTACTAGGAAGGGTGATTCCCCTTGCATCCAGCTGTCGTACCAAAAGGACGCCGTCTTCCCGTCTCTGACTTGCGTCGTCGTTGCGGCCGCAAACAGAACTCTCTCTTGTAGGGTGCAAGGGACAGGCAAACCTATCCATGGCCTTTCCAGTGCCGTCCGTTCAAGCCACAGCCAACGTATATAGCCTCAAGGCATGTCCGAACCGCACTAGATCCAAGATCCCGAGGCCGCCTAGCTCCTTCGGCCTACAGATCCTCCCCCAAGCAACCTTGCAGTGACCACCATGGCATTCCTCTTGCCCACGCCACAGCCAAGCTCTTCTGGCCTTGTCAATTTGGCGGCGCACCCACGCTGGCATGTCTTGGACAGATAACCAGTAGGTGGTGAAGGCGGTCAGGACCGAGTTGAGGAGCACCAACCTGCCTGCTGCCGCGAAAAGTTTAAGTTTCGAGCAAGCCAGTCGTGCCAGCAGCTTGTCGAGCAGGGGTTGGAGGTCAACCTTGCGCCATTTTCTGAGAGACAATGGTAGTCCGAGGAATTTGCATGGAAAGGCCGCACAGGGGCCCCCCAAAGGTTCAGTGACATGCTGAACATCAAAAAGTTCACC